>NC_039272.1:16921100-17126100 GCF_003368295.1 Carassius auratus
AACGGAGGGAAGAGTACCTTCCAGAGAACGCATGTCACCAAACCCTGCACTGCTCACAGAGAACTCACAAGCTAGCCAGAAGCATCTCTACATTCATTCCAGATCCTGCAGGAGGACATGATGTTCATGCTTCTTTACAAGCCATTGACTTTCATTTGCAAACTGTCGCCAACGTGACAGATGTGAACACATTGTACCTGTTAAAAATCACAGGCCAGCCGTGATGTGCATTGCTTTCTGGATCGTCAACCAGAGACTGTCAAAGCGTACTACCAGCAACTGCTACAGACTTTGATTCTTGAATTCTCTGATCCAAACTCAGATCATGGGCTCCTTATTGCTATGGACCTCAAACAGGGCCGATTTGAAAACCCACAGACTTTCTGTAGTCAGCTACGAAACACCTACTTCGGAGCATGCAACGAACCAGGTATGGAACAGGATTTCAACTTAAAAACTCTGTTCCTCCCAAACCTACATGCCAGTTGGAGTTTTCATCTCAGAGTCCCAGCGTGTCCCCGTAACAGAACTACACAAGAGTTACGGAACTTAGCCCACAAAGCTTGCACCAAGCAAAAGACGATTTGTGAAAAGACTGTGAAATACCCCAAAGTCTCTGTCTCTGAGCACTGCTTGGAGTTAACCCTAGATGGCGCCCTACAACACCACAGTCACAGACATTTTTACAGAGAGTCAATACCGTTCCAAGCCAGCAGAGGGCAACACAGTGCAGCCACGTCTGAGACAGCAGAGATCCTGAGGGTGCTGAAAGTGCTTCTTCACATGAAAACTCACAAGGAAGATGAGTCAAGCACCCAGAACACTGCCCGTCATCTACAGACCACAGAGCTAACTGTCACAGCACAAGGTGACAGCAACACCCAAGCTCCACAGTCAACACCTGCACACCCTGAACGAGACAGCACAGGTCCTCACGCCAGGTACCACAAACACAAGGTACCAGAAAATGCTGTTTCGACTACCTGCCTTCGCAGCGAGCTACACAAGACCACCAACCACCGATCGTCCCACCTGCCCTGATGCCAACATTCCTGGGCAGCCCTGTCAAAAAGGGGGTGGGTCAAAAAGGAGTCAACAGGGAAGACCTGATCGACACAGGATTAAACCTGACGGTGATCTCATCTTACCTTTCCAAAAGACTCCAATTTGAAGCTAAGAGACAAGATCGAACTCTTACACCTCAAACTTATGAACTGAATGTACAGGTGTACAGACAGGATGACATCCAGTTTGAACAGGTTGTTTCCATTCACCTGACATTCATTCCGATGAGTCTAATACATCCCATGTATGTCCCACCAATGAACACTCATACATTGCTCATCGACAAAGACCTGCTAGAACACTTTGACCCTTTTCTGAACTTCAAACAGCTAAAAGACTTTGCTCAAGTGCGAGAACCTCTTTCTCTCCAGCCACACAGGTTGCTAGAGCCAGACTGTCAGGTCGCAGAGGTCACGGGAACTCCCACAGAGCCAGACGGTCAGGTCACAGAGGTCACGGGAACCCCAGCAGCCAGCCATGAGTACAACGCCCTAACAACAGGCCCAAGTTCAAGCCTCTGTACCTTAGTCAACAAACAGGGTACGGTGGTACCAGCTTACACCAAAGGGGTCGCTGTTCGACTCAACCTGCAAGGTGGTCAAACCTTACACCACACGCTGGGTTTCTTCCAATCCTCACCTGAATGTGTGGAACTCGGACTCACACTTGCAAACAAGCATGTCAAACACCAACACCTGTTCCAGCAATGTGATAACATCACAAAAACACACAATGTGATCGTGTACTGGAAGAAGGAAAAGGACACTCAAAGTTACCAAGTCTAGACGAGGACTTTAAAGATCACACTGACACCCTTGCCAAAACTGGCACACTAAACAACATTCTGTGGTCACTCCCAACCCACCCACCCACATTCAAGGTTGAAGTGATTACACACAGCACAAGAACTTTACTAGCTAAACTGCCTACCTCAGAATCGCTTACGCAGGCTCCGTTGTCTGCACAGACCAACATAGCGGACATGCGGGCTTCTGAAACCTTGATAATGACTTTGTTTTACCACCTCTCAGACCCCTCCATCCACCCTGGCAACCAGTCTACAGTCACTGACAACCAAAGCCCCAGACCACTGCATGATACACAAACCATGCTGCGTGCACAGAACAATATTGTGGGTTGTGCACCGTCTGACATCACAATGCCAGGGCGTGTAATGCCACGGAGCAAAAGGGGGATACTGCCAATATATTTCCATGACGCAGCATGTGCTGCACCACGCAGCACCAGAGCCACTGACACAACACTGAGGCAAGCGTCATGCCAGCAGCAAGATGTGGCAAAACATGGGCGAGGGCGAGCTAAACCCAGTCGCCGCCCACGAAGCAAAGAGACTGTCCTGTCCAACCAAAGACAGGCCTTGTTTGTTTCTTTCTCCCCTTTCTCTCTCTCTCTCCCTATTATCTGTACCAGGATGCTGCTGTGGTTTGCCGTGCCGTGCTGTCTTGGCTCTTCTTGCTTTTTTTTTCTCTTCTCCGTTCTCGGACACGCTGCTCTCCAACGTTGCTTCCGCGCGGCCGTAGGCCGCGCTCATAGCGCGAACCCCCTCAGCACAGGGGCTGAGAGAAAAAGCCATTTTAATGGCTCCTTTGGAAGCTTTCGTTTCGTTCGTTTTCTTTTCTTTTCTTTACTAAGTTTATTAAACTATTCACCTCTCCCACGCAAGGAAGACGAATTCTGGAACAATGTTTGTTGAACCTTTCAAATACCGCGCGAGGACAGAACAAAGGACCACATGCTCCACGCTCACGCCAAGCGCAGCGTGCACGCGCGTCACATGGCCTCCGTTTCATGGCACATGGCTGTTTCAACGCGCAAAGCTCACAAGCTCGACGCCGATCTCACGTCACACTCACATGGGACACTTCTGCAAGTATCACTTTCTCTATGGAGATTTAAATGCTGGTTTAAAGTGTTATTATGATCTGATTTGTTGTTGGTTCCACTAAGGTTTACTGACTGATTTTCATACCTGAGCTCATTCTGTGATCTCTCTCGCTTTCTACACTTCTCTCTCTCTCTCGCTCTCTCTCTCTCTCTCTCTCTTTTATTTGGATTCCGTTATGTCTTGTAAATGTTTATTGTCTGTATTTTCGTACGCATATTTACTCTGTGTGATTTGTAGTTTGATGTATTACTAGTTGAATTATTAAAAACTCATATATAAAATGATTGGCTTTGGACTCCACCCCACTCACATTACGAGTCACTGAGATGTGTCTGATCTTTAGCTACAAGCTCTAAATTTAGAAACTAAATTTATCATAAGGATAGGATAATATTTTCATGGCCAGAGAATACTTTTCCTTGAATTATAAGGCGTGATAACTTTATTGAAAATTGATAGGTCTATAGTGGTGTGCTGGACATACCACGGTTTGATCTGCAATAATTTACAGTAAGAGATATCACAATAATTGATATGAAGAATGTAATATTGACATATTAATGAGTAAATTACAGTGCCCTGTGATTAGTATTGGTATTGGCAATTGAGCTATTTTTCATAATCAATAAAATTAAATGTAACTGTCATCTGAGATATATATTAATCAAATTCTTGATTAATTATTCAAATTCCCTATATATCATTTGAGTTAATTACTATGTAAAACTCATTGTTGTTACATTTTGGTGGAGGAACGCGGCTATTTCAAACTTCGTTTTGTGAGCAATCAATCTGTGTATATGGTTCTTAATAATTTCTGCACGTGCGCTATGAAATTATGTAACGTTACTGGTGAGATAAGTCGCAAGACGCGAACTCACTCAACTGACTGAGGCAAAAAGCTGGTCAGTCAGCGCTAGGTATTTGTAGAAACTTAACAGTATAGTCACTGTTATTTTTAATGAAAGTAAACTGCAGTATAATGTTAAAAGTATCCTGTTAAGAAAGACCAAAATCTTTTTACAGTGAGAACATTTTAATATGAATGATTAAAAGATGAAGAAATCTTTTATTAGTTGCAACATGTAAATCTGAACATGAGCGATGTTCCTCTGATTCAGTAAAAAGGCCTTGTTATTAAATATCGTTATTGAATTCATGGTAAACCACATGATATTCAAAAAAATAAACGATAAAAACTCCTGGTCTAGAATTGGCTTAGCTACCCGATTTTTAAACCTAAAACATTTAAATCATAAGTGCTATTTTGATAAATGTTTATTGGAGTCAACAGTTGGAAAATTCCTGTTTTTATTACAGTTGTGTTTTGGAAGTGAACGGATCCTTCTTCAACCTATGTTAATATAGCACCTCAGAGATTAAAACCTTTGGTTTGTTACTTGTGATTTTTGATGCAGAAAATCAGCCTGACAAACGATCAGATAATCTAAACACCAGAGGGAAGGCGTGGGTTAGAAATTTCAGGGTACACCCTGCTTTCTGATTCCAGCTTGCGTGAGTGCAAAGCTGCCAACCTGTGGCCATTTCAGATAATGCGCTCTGATTGCTAATTTATAATCCCCTGTGATGTATATTTGAATTGGATGTCTAAATTCTCGATAATTATTTGCATTTACACTCTTGCTCGTGCAAATATTATTACAGGGAAACAAAAGAATGTTCCCTGCCTTTGACTGTTTACATTTACTTTGAGTTTAGTTCAAACATGATTTGAATTAAAATGTAATTGTTAATAGTGGAAATCTAGATGTGTCAGGTCAACCACTGATTGACCCACTTAGAAGGTAAGCCATCTAGTGGCAGTCTCCTGTTAAATCGACTAACAGACCTCTGTCTTTTCCATTCTGTTTTGAAATTGCATGTCCACTTTTACCCTCTTTGATTAATCTCACACTGTTTGATTAATTTCATGATCATTAATGATAACTTACAAGCTATCAATGGTTGTTATAGGATATTATTCAGATTTTCCTTTTTAATTCATACATGCTTATTTTAAATTTTGATTTAAACCAGTTTTGAATTTTTAATTTGAATTAAGTTTTCTGCTCAGCAGGTTAAAGACAGAGAAGCAGTACTCCCCCCCCCCCCCCTTGTGGTGAAAACCAGCTACTCCTTCTCCCTTGTTTCATTACTGTCTTTTAATTTGATGTTTATTATTTTTCTTCTCTCTTTTGACTCAGGTTATTTTGATAATTACCACTATTATCATAATTCATTTGTTTTGTTTTATCATGATTAGGTAAAGCTGTTACCTTTCCTCTCTACATATAGTTACTCAATTGATGTTAAACAAACCAAACCTTAATTAACTTTAAGTTTCCTTTGTTCATCCTTTGTGTATTTGATTGTAGAACTCCCTCGGTGATTGGACAGTCATCTCAGGTTTCCAGTGAGCAAGGCTGCCCGACCGGTGTTACCGATACTGGCTGCGAGTGAAACTCGGTCCCTCTTGTCTCAAGAGACATCAGCAATTTTGGCACTCCAAAGGTTGTGCTAAAAGTCACAAGCCGTGCTGTCCTGCGACACGCCAGAGTAACGGAGGACCGGGGACACTGCGGTTCAGTGTTTGGGGAGCACCGGGGAGGTTGACCAAGCCACTGGTTCCCACCTGAATGACTTCAATTCAATCAGGTGAACCAAAAATGATAAAACCTATCCGCTTATTATAAGCCACAGAATATTAGATATTCCCCCGGATATATTTTCAGTGTTCTGACCCTTTTGCTTCTTTAAGCCACACCATATTTCTAGGTTTCCTACCCAGATAGCCCACTCACCTGTTGGCCCTATCTTAAAAACCTAGCAGTAGGCTTAGGCCTCCTTATTCTCACTAACACATTGTGTTTCTTCTCATTTCAAGTGTTGTGTTTCACTTTGATCTTTTTCTACCACCTGTTCTGTTGTGATTTGTTTCTTTCATTTCACATAGAGACAGTAACCTGGGAGCCACCAACGAAGTTAAATAGTAGAGCGACCACCAGCAGCCGGTGTCATCACACGACCCGCTAGGCTACTGCCTGTCAAATCTCCATTTCAGGTCCTTCGTTGACCCAAGTTAATTGGCTACTTAACTGTCTGACTGTTTGCATCAGTCAGCCCCAAAATTCTCATAAACGGCACAGCCCGTATGAATATAGCTCGTTAAACGTAGAACGAACTTGCATTGGTCTTTTTGTGTGTGTGTGCTGTGCTTCTCTCGCCGACAGAGAATCAGGATGTTCCAGGCATCCAGTCCAGCAGTCCACGGGGGCCACCTCTCGACATGGTTGAAAGCAGTGACGACCCCCTTCCTGCCCAAGGACGCCAGTAACCTGCAGCACCCAGAGCAACTAGACACCGAGCTAGATGAACTGATGGCACGCGATCCAAACCAAAGCGACTACTACAGAGAACTCGCCAGGATCTTCGGAAGCCCAGTTCCCATTCTCGTCGCCCAGGCACGGCTCAGTGAACGGAGCAACATCGCGGAGGAGGCCTGGAAGGACCAGGCCCCAACCCAGAGTCATCTTGATCAGCTTCTCCTCGAGACCCAGAACCAGCTCGAGAAAGAGGACGACACAGATCCAGAGCTACAGACAGGAGTTGAAAGACTTCACAATGCCCTGCAAGATCTTCGCCTCGACACAGATCAAAGAGAACAGCTGGAGAGAGAAGCCAGAAAAGAACTCAACAAAAAACTCCAGCAAGGCGACGCTCTCCTAAAAAGAGCAGAGACTGAACTGAAAGAAAAAGACTATAAAACCTGGGCCTGCAAAACACACTTGCAAGCGGCCCAAGCTAAATTCAACAAGCTTACTCTGCAGAGAGACGAGCTCCAAGATGAACTTGACACTGTTCACACAGAACTGAGACAATCTCACAGATTACAGAGTGGCTGGATCGGAGAAACGCACCCCACAAAATTTCTCCCGGGCCGCCACTCCAACCCTTTCAGCCAAGAACCCAGAGCTGGAAAAGGGGGTGTAATCTCCCTTCTAAGGAAATCACCAGCCAGCTTGCAAGAACATCTGTCAACAACGGAGGGAAGAGTACCCTTCCAGAGAACGCATGTCACCAAACCCTGCACTGCTCACAGAGAACTTCACAAGCTAGCCAGAAGCATCTCTACATTCATTCCAGATCCTGCAGGAGGACATGATGTTCATGCTTCTTTACAAGCCATTGACTTTCATTTGCAAACTGTCGCCAACGTGACAGATGTGAACACATTGTACCTGTTAAAAATCAAGGCCAGCCGTGATGTGCATTGCTTTCTGGATCGTCAACCAGAGACTGTCAAAGCGTACTACCAGCAACTGCTACAGACTTTGATTCTTGAATTCTCTGATCCAAACTCAGATCATGGGCTCCTTATTGCTATGGACCTCAAACAGGGCCGATTTGAAAACCCACAGACTTTCTGTAGTCAGCTACGAAACACCTACTTCGGAGCATGCAACGAACCAGGTATGGAACAGGATTTCAACTTAAAAACTCTGTTCCTCCCAAACCTACATGCCAGTTGGAGTTTTCATCTCAGAGTCCCAGCGTGTCCCCGTAACAGAACTACACAAGAGTTACGGAACTTAGCCCACAAAGCTTGCACCAAGCAAAAGACGATTTGTGAAAAGACTGTGAAATACCCCAAAGTCTCTGTCTCTGAGCACTGCTTGGAGTTAACCCTAGATGGCGCCCTACAACACCACAGTCACAGACATTTTTACAGAGAGTCAATACCGTTCCAAGCCAGCAGAGGGCAACACAGTGCAGCCACGTCTGAGACAGCAGAGATCCTGAGGGTGCTGAAAGTGCTTCTTCACATGAAAACTCACAAGGAAGATGAGTCAAGCACCCAGAACACTGCCCGTCATCTACAGACCACAGAGCTAACTGTCACAGCACAAGGTGACAGCAACACCCAAGCTCCACAGTCAACACCTGCACACCCTGAACGAGACAGCACAGGTCCTCACGCCAGGTACCACAAACACAAGGTACCAGAAAATGCTGTTTCGACTACCTGCCTTCGCAGCGAGCTACACAAGACCACCAACCACCGATCGTCCCACCTGCCCTGATGCCAACATTCCTGGGCAGCCCTGTCAAAAAGGGGGTGGGTCAAAAAGGAGTCAACAGGGAAGACCTGATCGACACAGGATTAAACCTGACGGTGATCTCATCTTACCTTTCCAAAAGACTCCAATTTGAAGCTAAGAGACAAGATCGAACTCTTACACCTCAAACTTATGAACTGAATGTACAGGTGTACAGACAGGATGACATCCAGTTTGAACAGGTTGTTTCCATTCACCTGACATTCATTCCGATGAGTCTAATACATCCCATGTATGTCCCACCAATGAACACTCATACATTGCTCATCGACAAAGACCTGCTAGAACACTTTGACCCTTTTCTGAACTTCAAACAGCTAAAAGACTTTGCTCAAGTGCGAGAACCTCTTTCTCTCCAGCCACACAGGTTGCTAGAGCCAGACTGTCAGGTCGCAGAGGTCACGGGAACTCCCACAGAGCCAGACGGTCAGGTCACAGAGGTCACGGGAACCCCAGCAGCCAGCCATGAGTACAACGCCCTAACAACAGGCCCAAGTTCAAGCCTCTGTACCTTAGTCAACAAACAGGGTACGGTGGTACCAGCTTACACCAAAGGGGTCGCTGTTCGACTCAACCTGCAAGGTGGTCAAACCTTACACCACACGCTGGGTTTCTTCCAATCCTCACCTGAATGTGTGGAACTCGGACTCACACTTGCAAACAAGCATGTCAAACACCAACACCTGTTCCAGCAATGTGATAACATCACAAAAACACACAATGTGATCGTGTACTGGAAGAAGGAAAAAGGACACTCAAAGTTACCAAGTCTAGACGAGGACTTTAAAGATCACACTGACACCCTTGCCAAAACTGGCACACTAAACAACATTCTGTGGTCACTCCCAACCCACCCACCCACATTCAAGGTTGAAGTGATTACACACAGCACAAGAACTTTACTAGCTAAACTGCCTACCTCAGAATCGCTTACGCAGGCTCCGTTGTCTGCACAGACCAACATAGCGGACATGCGGGCTTCTGAAACCTTGATAATGACTTTGTTTTACCACCTCTCAGACCCCTCCATCCACCCTGGCAACCAGTCTACAGTCACTGACAACCAAAGCCCCAGACCACTGCATGATACACAAACCATGCTGCGTGCACAGAACAATATTGTGGGTTGTGCACCGTCTGACATCACAATGCCAGGGCGTGTAATGCCACGGAGCAAAAGGGGGATACTGCCAATATATTTCCATGACGCAGCATGTGCTGCACCACGCAGCACCAGAGCCACTGACACAACACTGAGGCAAGCGTCATGCCAGCAGCAAGATGTGGCAAAACATGGGCGAGGGCGAGCTAAACCCAGTCGCCGCCCACGAAGCAAAGAGACTGTCCTGTCCAACCAAAGACAGGCCTTGTTTGTTTCTTTCTCCCCTTTCTCTCTCTCTCTCCCTATTATCTGTACCAGGATGCTGCTGTGGTTTGCCGTGCCGTGCTGTCAGCCAAAGAGAGGACAGCTGCCACCGAGAAAACCGCTGAGACTCCTGACTACCGATGACAGGGCACACTACCCCAGCACTGTAACCGAATACAGCTGTACAAGGTTCCGATGGAGAGAGGACTCCCTCACTCACACTGAGGCCGATGTCAAACACCTGTTCAGCCAACATGAGAAAGTGACGGTTACACAAATGGAGTTAGGTGGACACCACCACCGCTCCAAACAGTTCCCGGGAGCTTTGCTTAGAGCCGCTGCTGCCGCCAGAATGTTTAACATTGTTATGTCCAGTGTCAATGCAGCGAACCAGACTGTAAACTCCTTGAAACCACTGTTTACTGTCTTCCAGAAGAACTTTACCCAGACTCAGCTGCTTACAGCGTTAACAACAGACATGCTGTGGGAGGTTAGCTCCTCCAATGACAGCCTAACCACGAGTAAAACCCCACCATACATGATACCCTTAAGCCTCGTGTTAACTGTGTTGTCTTACACCATCACCATGCCAGCTGACCTGCTACGAATGCACCTGGCCAACTCTCTGAATAGCGCCTTCCTACGGCACGTAAACCCCAAACAGAGAGAAGTGAACGTGCTCCTGAACCAACTCATCAGCGAGTCAAGCCAAGTCTACAGACCTAAAGACATTGTCAGTGTCAGGATGTGGAAGAGCAACACCCACACCAAAACACACATTCCAAATGTGGTGGCCTACCACGACAGCAACACACAGCTGTACCTGGCCCCAAACATGCACATGTGTACTTTAACCAAAGACATTCATTATCTCTGCCTTAGCAAACCCTTCCTCAGACACAACTCTGAAGGAATCTGCGAGCTGCAACCCTGGGTCAGCGATACGCGCTGCCCTGCCGAAGCCAAGCCTCGTACACAAGTCACAGAAACGCAAGCAGAGATTGTGGGTAACAGATGGCTCGTCAACACTCCTGTGCGCTCAGCTATGCTGACCTACGACCAGCATGACACCGCCACCCGTGCCAACCTGCTGGACCAAGTACTGAAAGGTACCACCCAACACATTGACATTACTCCTGTCGACACAGCCCTCCAAGCACAGCCTCGACAGCCCGTTCTGAACCAGTCATCTGCGGTCCTAGCCTGGACTGCTGCCGACACTGCACGGGGCATCTCCACTGTCATTGGTCCCGCCCTGACTCTTGGCGTAACCTTCATCCTATACAGGGTACTCAACGAGATGCAAACCTCTACAGCCAAACTCACGACAACTGTGGCTGGAGGTCCCCGATGGAATCCCCGGAAAGGGGGTGCCAAGTCAAAGACAACACCGAACCTCATCAAGGGGAGTCCTCAGCTTCAGGAACCACCTGCCATCATGACCCACCTGCTACATGACCATCACGATTCACCTTTCATCTGCCCATCCTGATGATTGCCGTCCGATGATGTCCACACAGGGACTTCATCTGACGAAAGGGGGAGATGTAACAGATATGCAGGTCAGCGATTCATGGGTTAAATTCTGTTTTATAAATTCAGACTGTTGGTACTAAATGCCAGCCTGGCTGGACTTAAACTATTTACGATGCCCATGCGAGCTTCAAAGAAGAAACGAAAACCCCCAACCCAAATTCTTCCAACACTGGAGACAAAGGAACTTTTCGTATAAGTTCCTTACTTTCATTTTATTATTAATATGTATTTTAATTATGTTTATGGATTGCATAAAATGGTTAATCCTTGTTATGTGAAGAGTATAAGTTGCAAGCTTATACTTTAGGAAATGTCTTTCCTCACTTTAACTTTCTCAAAAGGAAATGTTCTGCAACCCCCACACTCCTTGGTAGCTCGTAAAATTTTACGACTACACAGGACAGGAGAGAAGCCAAGTCACTGGCTTCTTTTGAACAATGCATTCTATGGAATGTATTCATTAACTTTCTGTTTTCATGTTTTATAAATGTATTACGTATTCCCTTTTGGTACATTTAGATGTTTCCCAACATCTGCAGTGTTATCATGTGTTAAACAAATCTTTAAATGTGTAATTCGATCTAAAAATTAGATCTTTGGTCATATATATATTATGTCTAGTCTTGTTCTAATCGTCATGCTTTGACAGACCCATTTATCTAGAGCAAAGTAATGAAAAATGTATTTAATCTGGAATAATGAACTTGCTTTAATATTCCTGATGAAATCGGACAGGCCCTAAATCATCAGGGGGTTGTCTCAACCGAGACAAAGGAACTTTCCCTCCGCTTCAGATCGCGGACATTCATTGGATGCTCCCTCGAAAATGGGCGTGAACTATTTCAAGCTATAAGAATTGACCAAACAAGGTCCACCCTCTCTCTTGGCTCTTCTTGCTTTTTTTTTCTCTTCTCCGTTCTCGGACACGCTGCTCTCCAACGTTGCTTCCGCGCGGCCGTAGGCCGCGCTCATAGCGCGAACCCCCTCAGCACAGGGGCTGAGAGAAAAAGCCATTTTAATGGCTCCTTTGGAAGCTTTCGTTTCGTTCGTTTTCTTTTCTTTTCTTTACTAAGTTTATTAAACTATTCGCCTCTCCCACGCAAGGAAGACGAATTCTGGAACAATGTTTGTTGAACCTTTCAAATACCGCGCGAGGACAGAACAAAGGACCACGTGCTCCACGCTCACGCCAAGCGCAGCGTGCACGCGCGTCACATGGCCTCCGTTTCATGGCACATGGCTGTTTCAACGCGCAAAGCTCACAAGCTCGACGCCGATCTCACGTCACACTCACATGGGACACTTCTGCAAGTATCACTTTCTCTATGGAGATTTAAATGCTGGTTTAAAGTGTTATTATGATCTGATTTGTTGTTGGTTCCACTAAGGTTTACTGACTGATTTTCATACCTGAGCTCATTCTGTGATCTCTCTCGCTTTCTACACTTCTCTCTCTCTCTCGCTCTCTCTCTCTCTCTCTCTCTTTTATTTGGATTCCGTTATGTCTTGTAAATGTTTATTGTCTGTATTTTCGTACGCATATTTACTCTGTGTGATTTGTAGTTTGATGTATTACTAGTTGAATTATTAAAAACTCATATATAAAATGATTGGCTTTGGACTCCACCCCACTCACATTACGAGTCACTGAGATGTGTCTGATCTTTAGCTACAAGCTCTAAATTTAGAAACTAAATTTATCATAAGGATAGGATAATATTTTCATGGCCAGAGAATACTTTTCCTTGAATTATAAGGCGTGATAACTTTATTGAAAATTGATAGGTCTATAGTGGTGTGCTGGACATACCACGGTTTGATCTGCAATAATTTACAGTAAGAGATATCACAATAATTGATATGAAGAATGTAATATTGACATATTAATGAGTAAATTACAGTGCCCTGTGATTAGTATTGGTATTGGCAATTGAGCTATTTTTCATAATCAATAAAATTAAATGTAACTGTCATCTGAGATATATATTAATCAAATTCTTGATTAATTATTCAAATTCCCTATATATCATTTGAGTTAATTACTATGTAAAACTCATTGTTGTTACACTACCTATTGTTTTTATTTGAGAACATACACTTCTTGAAACTTCGGAATCACAAAATGAATGTAGTTCTTTCATTTACTCTACCTATATCAACACTTCAGTTTTTGGTAATTACAGATGCATGTAACTGATAACTGATAGTAGATGACTTGTATCAGTAAACAGCCACGTCAGCTTGGCTGATTAACGAAAGTGGGTTCTGTTATATATATATATATATATATATAAATAAATATTGTTTTAGTAATTTTTTTTAAAGATTTATTTTATTTCAGCAATTTTTCTTTTTTCTATGTTTCTGTAAAATGTTATAATATTTAGAAAGTTAAAATAATATTTATAATAGCATCACAATAATCAATATTAAAATACTGTATTCAATTAATATGACAATTAATAAATTATAAAAGCAAAAAAACTTTGAACGGACAAACAAAAAATATATTTTATAAGAAACAATGCTTGAAGTGTTTAAAAAAAGAAAACATTGCAACATAACTGGTTTATATATATGTATAACATCATAATGATGAATGGTGGAAGTGTTGTTTGTAGCATTATTTTTTTTATAATTTCCCATCACATGAAAGGCTGCAGTGATGCGCAGGGAGTAGACAGAGTCTGTTTATCGCGTGAATGCAGTGATCTCGTCATTGCAACGCGTTTTCTCTCACAAAATGCTTTCACCACGACTAACAGTAAACACAATATCGACTTGATTACAGTAAGAGCTTCGTTGTGCAGCAGAACAGCGTCATTCATTATAACGACAGTTTGGGCAAGTGTGCAGATATACTCGCGATATGTGATTGACAGCTCCAAACAATATAAAGAGAGCATTCTTTGATCACCCTCTGTAGATTAATCACAATTTAAATAACAGATTTGTTTCATGCTACTAAGAGAAACAATGTGTAGTTGATGATTTAGTCACTGGCTTGATTCACTGATGCATAAACAGTATTAAACAATTTAGAAAGAAAGTCTGTGTGAACTTGTATATTTACGTTAGCTACACATCAGAAATCACTGATCACAGATCAGGCATTAATGAACACTGTTACTCACTGCTTGTGGCTGTGCTGTCGAATCCATATCGTAAAAGTCTGTTTGTAAAGCCTGTGCTGACATTGCGACTGAATTAAATGTGAAAAATAAACTGGGCGGGCAAAGCAGAGAAAGGGAAGGTAACCTTTCCCCGTATGACGACTTACGGGGAAGATTCCAGATCGGCCCATCTGAGCTCTCATTTTCTCAAAGTCAGAGCAGGACACCCAGGGCTTGGTTTACACCTATCGAAATTTCTAGCCACTGGGGGACCATAAACAGGCTAGTGGAACTCATATTAATGTTAAAAAACCTCATAAAGTGACATTTTCACATCATTGGACCTTTAAACAAGTACAAAAATGAAAGGCTCTGCATGAACATTTGGACATTTTGGGTTCTAATGAGGGTCAGTTATGCCTTGATCATGCTCTCCATTGAATTTTTCTGGCATTAACTGTGTGAAGGGTGTGAATATTACTGGCAGCAAGGTGCCAATAAAGCCATCCATACATGACCAGCTAATTGAAAAAAAAAAGTGTGTTTCTCAGGGAGCCCAATTTCCTCAGACGGAAGATAATTAGGAGCCACAACTGACTGTGAACAACAACTGCTTTGTACTTACTGACTTGTGTGTGTGCGCACATCCTATTTTCCTCAGAGCCTTTAGACTCAAATAATCTATCTATCTTTCTGGGGTTTGTTTGTGAGACAGTAAGAGTCTTTTCGTCTATCCATACACAGGCTGTGCATTAGACGGTTGCCTGAGGCCTATTGATTAACACACTGCAGAGTCAGACTCGACCCCACTGCAACAGAGCTTTAGAAAGCTAACAAATCATTAGAAACATTACAGGACCCTGAACCCAAACTGCACTATACATCAAATCATGAAACAGTAAAATATACTAACATACACAAGACATCAAAACAAAGAAAAGGAGAGAATATTAGAGTTTTAAGTATAGGAGTATTAAAAAAAACACACACTCACAGGAATAAATAATTTTTAAATACTAAAATAGAAAACTGTTCTTTTACATTTAAATGTATATAAACATTTATATAAATTATTATTAGAAATCTACAGTAACCATAAACAAATATTTGTTATAATTTAAAATTAGAATACATTTTATATAAATGTATAAATCCAGCGACCAAGCTGACACAGTCATATATTGCACTCCCAAAAATCTCCATTTAATATACTGCATTTTACAATACCAATAACTCCATAAAACACACATATGGCCATATGAAAGGTGTATTTAAGAAGCTTTTGTGAATTCTGAGCAATGCTATGTTCCCATTTACCCCCATTACTCTCAAAAATCAACTAATTTATGGCAGTCAAATATTTATCTTTTAACTGTCTGATATTCAGGACTGATAGAACATGCAAACAGCTTACACATTTTGTGAAGTGTCCAAAATTTGCAAAATTTGACTGAGCAGGTCCCCCGACCCTGTCTGTCACTGTGCTCTCTTCTCACATCAATGTCTCTCTTATGATCAGACATTGTTCGCTTCATGCACAGAGAATCAAAGCAGCCCTGGACATCTGCTTGAGTCTTTGTTTTATAGATAAAAGAGGTGGAAATACAAAATACAGCTTTCTACATGGAAATAAAGAGAGATAGAAAGCAGAAGACAAAGACGTAGGAATTAATTTCTTCATCCACTCTCATACTGTTCCACACATCTCCCTTCATTTCCTACTGCTATTGTCTCGTTCCACATGCAACCCATTTCAGAGAATCCTCTATGAGGGCATGGAGAATTACCATAGGAAATGCAGCTGAACAATAGAAATGTCATCACAACTAAATCCTTTTTGTCCTACAGCGGGTCGGAAAGACTGAGGCATGAGACAGGCTCTAGAAACAGAGCAAAATCCTGTAACGCAAATGTCAAGGGAGCCAGTCTCAATTTGACGTATTTGGGACAAGCTACATTATACTATTGCTCAAGGTTACCCAAAATATACAGGACAAACATGCATGGGAGGTTTTCTTCTGCAAGCCCCAGATGGCTTTTAAAACTGGCCCAGGTAGGCCCGGCCCCTCTAAACTGAATTTAAATGGCTGATATTAAAATGTTTTGTTGGCTTATACTGAACTAAGAAAGTAAATAGCTAAATTTGGCATCCTAAACATGAGTTGCAATTGCATATTTGATTTCAGGATTGAACATTGCTCGGTTTATTAAAACAGGAAGGAATGAGCAAATGTAAGGCTTATCTAATATTGTATCTCACTGCCAAATCAGCATGGAACATCTATATACAATTCAAGTGTATCTGCACAGAACATGAATTTATGAATAAATACTAAGGTAAATGTTTGGCTCATAAATATTAAATATGTTACGTGACTAGACAGTCTAGCGAGAATACCTGGCGATGTCAACATGGGCTAATTAATATTCATGAGCCAGGCCTTCATACTAATCCGGCACCAGCGTCTCACAGCACACAGTTTAAAGAGCCCCTGTTCCAACACTGGGTCAAAGCATTGTCCTCCTGCCAGACTCAGCACTGGGGCAGTATTATCTTAATGCTACCAGAAGAGTTTCTGGAATGTATAGACAGAGATATAATATTATCTACAGGCATCTGAAACGTAATGTTACAAGAACACAGTGTAGCGGAGACTGCATGTCACATTCACGAGGCAGTCATGCATGCATGGCTTGTCAAAATCCAACATGTTCAGCAAATACATGTGCGGAAGCATTTCTCTGTAAACACTGATTATGTTCACTGTAAACACCATGATAGTGTGTAAAAAGTACATGACAACAAGCACAACCTTCCCGAGTACAAACCACGCATAGCTGGCTTTCTACATGTATACAGTTATGCCAGCTCTGACATACATTATATACATACATATATAAAATTTTGTTTAGTTCCTCTCTAGGTGCATGCACATTTTTGTTCATAGACTAGCAGGACATTAAAAAAAAGAGAATACTGTGAGAGTAATCCTCAGACTTCACTTCCTCCTGGGCAGATGGCCATCCGATAACAACATAAGAGAGAATTCTTGGTTCATCAGGACTCATCTTTAAAAATATAGCATTTGACTCATCCAGACACGTACTTTCACACCCATGGAAAGTGATAGACTGATGTTACATGCTACAAGCCTTAAATGCCCTAAAATGATCTATCTGTCTGATATCTTCCCGTCCATGCAGTCAGTTTTAGGTGTCACTCTAGTCACACACTCAGATCTCTCAGAGCTGAATCACTAGGCCCATGGAATCTGCACCCACAGGTTCTTTGAATATTTGCTTATTTGTGTATTGTCCTCATTATAATTGCAGCTTAAATAGTTCTATGTTAATGTCTCACAGGAGGGCAAACTCTAAATATAATGAATTTGGCTAAATTAGAAAAGTGTTTTAATGAAAGGGCTGTCAACACATTTAAAAGTTCTCATATTCAATTCTATTCAAGTTTATTTGTATAGCACTTTTCAGCATACAAATTGTTGCAAAGCAGCTTTACAGAAAATTAAGTTTCTATTTAGGATTCTATTTAGCTTATCAGTGGTGACTGTCAAATTGATGTATATATAGCAGAAATGTCCTAGGTTTTCTACCTTACCTTAGTGTGATGGATTGTACTGTGGTAAAAGACTAGTTGGGTGCACAGGAGCTAAACCATTAAGGGCCTTGTAGGTAATTAATACAATTTTGTAACGGAAATTAATAGGTAGCCAGTACAGAGACTGTACATTTGGGGTAATATGATCATATTTTCTTGACCTGGTAAAGACTCTAGCTGCTGCATTTTACCTGTAGTTTGTTAATAGAAGATGCTGGACAACCACCTAGAAGTGCATTACAATAGTCCAGTCTAGATGTCATTAATGCATGAAACAGGTAACATGTTTCATAGCTTGGCAATGTTTCTAAGATGGATATTCTAGCCATTTTAATTTGCCAAATCTGTAAGACCTTTGTTCACCTTTGCAGCACAAATTAAGATATTTTTGATGAAATCCGAGAGCTTTCTGACCCTCCATAGACAACCATGCAACTACTATGTTCAAGGCCCAGAAAGGTAGGAAGGACATCATTAAAATAATCCATGTGACATCAGTGGTTCAATCGTAATTTTATGAGGCTTTGAGAATACTTTGTATTTTTTACAAGTAAAAAATTTAGCTTCTTTAGCTCAAATGACACTAAAAAATGTTTTATGCTGGCCCATCATATTAAGCATTACAATTTCTCCCAATCCCTTCCCCATTCTTTCTGAAGAAGGCTGGCAAATTTAGACTAGCAGGTTCAGCTGACTTTCTAAACTCATTCAGACAGGCCTGTCAGATCCTGCTAAAGAGAATATAACTCACACCGTGTTTTTCCGTGTGTGAGTGTGAGTTTGCATTCACAGACGCTTAATTGTTTTCCCAGGTGTTAGATATCCATTTCAATCCAGGACATCTGAATGCAGTAAGCAGACTTTAGTGAGCACACACACACACATACACACTTTCTTCCACTATCAAGCATCCTTGTAGAATCAGAGTGCATTTATGTGGCTGGTAGAGCGAGTCCCTCTGGATGAGGAGGAATGCACAGAGCAGAGTGAAGGATATGTGAAGAGGGAAAACAGGAGGAGGAGAGGTGAACGACTGCAATGTTCCATGCCCACGTTCTGCCTCCTCTCACTTCAATTCAACACCAAAGCTTTGATGCAAACTGTGAGGGAACAGCGCCCAAATGGTTCTAGCACTGTATCAGTCAGTGGGTGGTGATCTAGAGCGGGAACCGTGTGCTATTAGACAAGATAAACAGCAAACTATCGCTTGACTAAACACAGGGAGAAAGATGTGCTTTGAAAGAGAAAATAATGAATGGTGTGTCACCATAAAAGTTCTACAGCATACATCTAGTGGGAGCTATTATTGAAAAAACTATGTTAAAGGGGACATCGGATGAAATTTTCACTTTTAAGTTTTTTTTTTTTTACATTTAGTTAGGTTTCTGGCTCAGAAAAACCTGAAAAGAAAACACAGCAAGTTTGTTATGGGCTGTCTGATTGTGTGAACAGAGCTGTTTTTGACAAGGTTTTGCTGTTTTACAAGACCATTGAGGAATTTTAACCAAAGACCATAACGAATCACACCAACTTGTGTAAAATGGGCATCCGATGCCTCCTTTATTGCAAACAATAAAATGCAACTATACGATCATCTGTATTTAGGACAACAAATTTAATATGTTTAACTTTTAAAAAGGAGGAAAAACACCGTTACATCCATCTGTCACTTGATAGAAGCCAAATTAGGCAGATGCCAACATGGACAGGTTGCACAACATGCCCCTTATGCTCGAAAGCCATGAACAAAACTGCACTGCAAAAAATATTTTCCCGGCAGATATATAAATAGACCATAAATAAGACCAATGTCCAGGTAGATAATCCATATAGGCTGTACATCTCACTTCCACGTTTGTTTATACATTTACAAAATGATTGTCGATTGTCTGATGCCAGTCGACAATCACCAATCTAAAATAGACATAGCCAAGCACTTTTTGGATAAAATCAACACTTATTTTGCTGGCAGCAATGTCTGGTAGTCAGATAACCAGCGAAGATACGTCTCCTGTTTCCTAAAGCATGTTAGTGGGCTTGGCTACTAAAAATTAAGTGACAAAACCTAATCTCTTCTACTGTACATCCAAATGCATAGAATAGTTTTGCTACAACACATGATGGATGAGAGAATAGTTTTACCGTCTGAAGAGTTAATAAACAGCCATTACTTTCTCTTTAAGAGGCTGGTAAGCACTGAGAGAGAGTGGGAACGCTGATGAGATGAATATTGACAGGCTTTAAACTTCTGGAGCGTACAGTGATTGAGGACAAGGCCGATGTCCATGCAGATTAATACAAATGAGATTTCTCTCATGGAGGAATAACTAGACAGATTACAGCTGAGAGTGTTTAATATGCTGATGCTTTCGGCTTTCGGACCAGTCTACAAACGTCTTGATGTAATCAGGTGTAATGGGTGTCATTTCAAAAATATGACAGTGATAATAAAGTGGTTCTTATTAAGTTTGTGGATGAAGTAGGAATACTGACTTCAGTTTTGTAGCATTGGATGTTTCTTCAACTAGTCTCTGCACAGCAAGAGATCTGAGAGCGATGTAAAATGAATTTCTGTTAACCTAGTATGAGTAAAAGTCAACACAAAGAGTATACACTCCAAAACCCGTTATTCAAAATAAATATTGTGTACCCATCCTGAAACATGAGCCTTACATCCTCATTAAAGTACATATCTGTTAGTAAAGCTGGGAAGACATACAAATAAACTGAAGATATATCGGTAAATAAATTATGTTATAATATTATGAAGTGAATTTACAGGTGATTTACTCATTTACTTTGTCCTTTGCCAAGTTTTGATGTTCTAACCTGCTGCTGGTGGCAAGTCTGTTCATGTCAAGTCAAGTCTCTGTTTGGATTATGCTTGTATCTTGGATTACTTTTGGAATAAAGCTTCATTTGGGTTCTTCACCTCGCCTTCAGTGGACTGTCTGTTACAGTTATTTGAAATATTTCACAATATTGTATATATTTTTTAAACAAATGCAGTCTTGTTAAACATAGGAGACATTTTTTCCTGCACAAATATTGAGTGTAACACAAGTGTCACAACTCTTCAATTAATTTTCTGTGTGTTTCTGGAGAGTAGGAGAGCGATACAGCACACAAAACATAAACCAATGCTCATTCTAGCCAAGTTTTCCTAATTACAAGTATTATAGGCAGAACTTGAGACAGATGGTTAACGGGAAATTTCAAAGCTTAGTGAACAGAAGAGAACAGCAGACAAACTCAAAAAAAAAAAAAAAAAAATGCCACCCTCTTTTCCAGCAGGAAGCCAGACTGACCTCTTTTCAGAAGTATGATGAGGACAAATAGGCTACTTATGAAAAAGTCATGCCCACATGCAAGAGCACCAGCCAAAGCAACTTGTCTGCCTTCTTCAGAAAAGATGTTTGGGTCTTTGGACTGTGGAGAGCTCAGATTAGCCTGTTATGTCGGCTAGGCCTGATTTCAGAGCAAATGTTGGATGGGGCACATGTCACACGGATCTTGGGTCTGGTTTGCTGTCTTAAACCACAAGTCTTAATTTCAAACATGAAGCAGCTCCATTAAAACCTATTCAAGTCAGCACGGAAACAAAACAGAGCTGCCAACAGACTCAAGTGGGATGGGGATTTCAGAGGAGGCTGTCAGAGAATGCCAGCGTGAGAGGATGAACGGCCAAACGAAGACTATTCTCAGACAGAAACTCCAATTGTATGCTCTGAAGAAGATGAAAGAAAGAATTGAATATTTCAGCTATACAACAGAGAGAGACATAAAGAGAGATGCCCTACTGGATATCAGACAGGTACAACAAAGGCAACCGCTTAGAAACAGTCTGAATGCAGACACTATTTTAGACACATTTACAACACATTACAGTCCGTAAAGACTGTAGCGTCCCCTCAGCAATTGGTGCAAGGCCTTTCTACTTAAAGGGCCCCATAGAACATGAAATGTCTATTTAATGGGCTCTTATAAATGACAACAAATCCTTTTATGGATTACACACAGTCGTGCATGCTCATATCCTCAGCCTACATGAACAGGAGATACTGTATATAAATAAATCAAAAGGAAATGAATGATTGATTTGGTTAGAACTATTAAAATAATATACTATTTATTTTACTGTAAATACTGTGCAAGTACATCTGCGCTCTTTCTGATAAAAAAAGCCTCTTAAATAAGGAATTTATCAGCATGTGTCAATAGTGGATCCTTGTTTAATAAATAAGTATTTAAAAATACATTTAAAAAAAAGGCTGATCTGGGTGAACAAGCACTAATGAATGCATAGGAAAAGCATATTGCATCTACTCGTCAGCAGCACGTCATTAAAACTGGGGCTGAATTTTTTAGACTTAGAAGACAAGATATGTGAAGTTCACACATCCAGCTAACAGCTTTACCGTCTGAAGCCCCGGGCATGTGCACTGACCTACAGACAGCACTATGGCCAGACCTAACAGCTTTAACTAGCACTGATGTGTGTGCATGCTGAAATCTACCAATGTACAGCACTCACAGCCTACCGGTAAACCCAGAGCCATATAGAGAGAGAGTTGCGACAACGGAAGTTCGAAATGTTTGGTTGTCACGTGATTCGTGTAGACTTCAAATAGTTCCAGGAAGTGCATTGGCGGCCATTCAAACTGATAGAGTAGAGTGACAGAACTGCGATTTCTGGTAATAAGGAGTCAATAAATGCATTTATTTTATATGTTTATACAACACACTGACATATGTATGTAGCATGAGTATGTAGTTACAGCGATGTTGTTTTTAAAATATCAAATCGGGTAATATTTGAGGATTAGTGTTCAATTACCGTTATTTTAAAAACGTATTTCAGGCTAACGTTAAGTTTTATAAACACGGGTTGCTGTTGCCTTTTTACGTTACATATTGTCCATTTTTTCTCTGATCTAATGTTAACTCATGTCATATCGATGACTTTCAGGTAGTAAAGAGACAGGCTGGTAACAGGTGATTTTCAGCTCGCACCGCACTATGGGTCAATTAACTGTTACCAGCAGTAATTAGCATGTTAAATAAATGTAAAATGAAGCTTACTGTTTATAATTCTTACAATTACATATAGTAATATAATTATGTATTATAAATAATATACCTATTATATCTAGTATAATTCTTACAATACTTATTCATGTACACAATATATTCAGGTTTAAAACAACTTAAGCATGCTCGTATATAAACATGTACACTGCCATTCAAAATGATGCTGAAAATTCAGGTTGGCATCACAGGAGTATATTCCATTTTAAAATAGAAAACAGTTATTTTAAATTGTAATTATACAATTAACTATTTACAGCAATTCATGAATACATTTCTAATAAATTTAATAGCATGACAAGCATTTTGTATGTGTCCTTTCTTTCATGTTGTCCTTGCATAGTCTCCACCGTGGTTTACTGTGCTGCATGGGGATGCTCCACTCAGTCAGAGAAAGGTGTGCGAATGTATGGCTTCCCCGCTGACATAGAGAGGAGAAAATAATGGTTGGCTCAAGTCAGCAGGAGCAATCTAAATAAAAATAAAAATTACAACAACAAAAAATTGTTAGGTAATTATACTTACATTTATTTGCACTTTTTTACATTGACAATGTTTTACTAGAAATAAGGAACAAGCAAAGCCTTGCAAAACCCAGGGAGCTGAGACTCATGGTGAGACATTGCAGGGAGTCATCAGTGTTACCTATAACTGTGCATTTAACCACCATGTGATATGTACTGTAAGTGGGTAGACAAAAAAAAAGGTGTGTGTGGAAACTAAACTGAAGTCAGTATGCAGACAAATTGCGGCAATGCAATTTGTCATGACCAAAAAATTCAAGAGTAGGCTGAGACCAGATGCTATTCCCACAATCTTTGTACATCGTCCTTTGGTCAAAAAGAGGAGGGCCCTGCTCCACGATGCACCCCTACACCTGTGAACATACAAGAAATGGCTGCTGATTACAGCTATGTTATTTCAGGTGATTCATATATAATAAGTACAAACTCGTACTAGTTGAAGTAAAGTGATGTGATATTTTCAATATTTAAAATTAGCAAAACCATGTATTCTGCCACAATCAGTTTCAAAGGTTGAGGAAAAAAGAACGAGGACACTCAGAGAAAGGAAAGTGAGAGTGAAGAAAAAGGACATGGCTAGAGAGGAGAGACAGGGACAGGTGACACTGCCCAGTCAACCAGCAGCCAGTCAGCATTCCTGTGAACCATCAGCCAGTTACCTGGGTCTATTAAAAAAATTTAAGAGACAAGAAAAAAAAATAAAAGATCAAGCAATGCAAAGGCAGCACTAAGAAAAATAATGAAAATTCAGCTATCAAAAAAAAAGGTCCCCTCAGCTCTCCTGACCTGCATCATCACTGATGCTCCATCACAGAACACTTCAGTGGCACCACTAATCCTCCGCCTACCAGAACCCACAGAATGTTACAGTATGTTACTTTTATACACTAACAAGTCTAAGTATATAATACAGTATTATTATATAATATAGACAGGTAATAGTAAATGAATCACAATGACTAAAAACACTCCACCCATGTTTTTGCAAACTCAATTCACTCTAAATGTATATCAATAGGGTGCATTTTATTATTAAGTAATTGAATACGTGTAATAAGGAACAAACTTTATAACCTCATTTTTACCACTTCCACTCACCGCTGTCACACGTTATATTGAACTAACGTAATAGGCTATGTAACGTTAGCTAACTTTCCCCACCCTGCAAAAAAATGTTTATACTCCTTTTTTTCTAATTGCAAACACGATGGATGAAACTGAATTATGAGAACAGATTTTACAATTATTAGGGTTTTCGTTACTAACTTTATGCAGCTCCAATCCTAGCCTAATCTGTTAGTTATCTGATAACAAACCTTAAATCTACTCATTTAATGAGTGATTATCTACTAGAAGGTTTTAATTTGCAATTTATTGTTATTAAGATGTACTGATAATATTCAATCTTATTATTTAAACGTCTTACCTGTTAAAAGTGCGTCGCAAACGGTTTGTTCTGCTGCATCTTCTACGGCGCGGCATCGGTTTGCCGCTACTTCCGGGAACTATTGAGAGGCTCCACGAGCCGCCATTGCTTTAAAAAAAGCGTTCCATTGGAGTCAATGGAGTTGTCGCAACTCTCACTCTATATGGCTCTGGGTAAACCTAAGCTGCATGCATGCGCAGAATTTCACTGATAAAGTCGCTACATTAATAAGAAAGTTTATTGCATGTAACACTGGTTAAGCTAGTATAATGGTAGACTCATGAACTACATATTGGGCAAGTACAGTGACTAAGGGAGAGCTTGTTTCATACAGTAATGGACAGCAGAGACTAATCCTCACTGCTGATGTGGTGTGATCAGACTGATTCATTAATCACTAGTAATCCTATGCTAAGAATGGACACAATATGAGGACAGAGATGAGGGAGGAACAGGCTGGAGTGACAACAGAATGTTGATGACAACCCAGAGAAAAACACTGTCACAGTGTGTCAATAAATCAAGGCTGTAAATCATTTTAAATTATTTACATGATATTCATCACAATTAATCACATACATATTAATAGCTGTTCCACTGTAAAACTAAGAAGTTAGCAGAACTCAGTAATCAGCAACAGCATTTTTTTTCCCAAGTTACTTCTAGATTAAGCTTAAATTTTACCCTACACAAGCATGTTATTTGCAATTAAACTGAATTATTGGCTAAATCAACTAACAAATATGAATGCATAAGCATCATGTTAACTGATTATATACGCAACTATATTAACTTAAAGGGGGGGGGGGGTGAAATGCTATTTCATGCATACTGAGTTTTTTAGACTGTTAAAGAGTTGGATTCCCATGCTAAACATGGACAAAGTTTCAAAAATTAAGTTGTACGTTTGAAGGAGTATTTTTGTTCCCAAAATACTCCTTCCGGTTTGTCACAAGTTTCGGAAAGTTTTTTTCGAGTATGGCTCTGTGTGACGTTAGATGGAGCGGAATTTCCTTATATGGGTCCTAGGGGACTTCTGCCGGAAGAGCGCGCTCTCCCGTATAGCAGAGCACTGAGAGGCTGTGCACAGACAATTCACTGATCAGAGCGATTCAAAAAGTCACAAAAGGAGTGTGTTTTTGGTTGCCAGGGCAAGACAACCCTGCACAGATTACCAAAAAAAAAACAGCATTAAGGGACCAGTGGATGGAGTTTATTTTTACAGAGCATCAACGGAGATGTGCAAGTGTTTTTGTTTGTTCCCTGCATTTCGAAGATGCTTGTTTTACAAACAAGGCCCATTTTGACGATGGATTTGCATATCGTTTATTTCTTAAGGATGATGCAATCCCAACGAAAAAGGGTCACGATCGTGTGTTGGAACGCAGGCGGTGAGTAAAACTGCTTAAAATATCTCTGCCTCCTTGTTAGTGCGTCCCCTCCCATGCCGGAGACCCGGGTTCGAGCCCCGCTCGGAGCGAGTCGTTGCTGCTGCTGCTCTCGTTCAGTTTCAGCCTCGGGATCTGATTCTGGATCATAAATAACTGGCTGAATCTGACTGTAAGCCATGGTTTGTTTTGGATGATGGTTTTTCCCTCACGGTAATGTCACAGTTTCCACATGCTCTCAACGCAAAAGCCTACTGGCGCTCGTGATTCTTTAGCTCCGCCCACACGTCACGCCTCCAGCCGGTCGTGTTTTTCCAGGAAAAATCGGTACAGACTATCTTTCTCTTATGAATATAATAAAACTAAAGACTTTTTGGAGTTATGAGGGATGCAGTACTACTCTATAGGTACTCAAGATTAACAGGATATTGAGTGAAAACGAGCTTTTCACCCCCCCTTTAATGTACACTCCATCGAAACGGCAACATGTTTAACATCTCTCCCTATACACAAAATAACACTTAATTTCAACATTTATTCTCTTTATATAATCTAATGAAAAGAATGCTGGGAACAAGAAATCAGCTGCAGCTCATTCAGTTTAAGTTCAGCTTATATACGCAACTTTTTTCTAAGAAGCACAAGGAACTTTCAGTAATATTTGAGTGAAATTAAGCAATTTCATGTAATTAGAAATTAAAAGAAAAACCCAAATTAATAAGGATAATTTGAAGATATTATTGTACATCACTGTGGCAGATGAACAGACAATACAAAATATTGCTGTCTTTATATTATATATAGTATAAGCCTAAGACTGAGCAACAATCAAACTGATTTGTCTGAGGTTGAATAATGCCTACCTTCCTATTTTTGTGTTGTGTCTTGCCTCAACCACACAGCATTTTTTAAGATGCCGTCAAGTTGATTGTCACTGGCAGAGAAGAAAACAAATTACATTTTAAAGGTCAATCTTTAAAACCTGACAAGAAAATGAAGAGATGTGATGGGGAAATCATACAAAGCGGTCTCAGCACCCACTTTACAGTCAACAACAGCTTTATATTGCAGCCATTAAGCCCTTAAGAAGGATCCATTTCAAACTGTACACACACACACACACACACACTTGTGCTAATGTGAGTGCGGTTCACGTGGGGGCAGGAAGCAGGGGACATTCAATCTCCACCCTGCAGTCATTCTACAAGCATGCAATCTTCCTCTTTATCTCAGTGTAGCATCTCATCTTACCTCCTAAAAGACTCATTTTAAATGCTTAGGGATTCCAAATAGTTTTAAAGGCTGAGAATCTGTCCAAAGTTCACAAGAGTTCATTATGGAATTTAAAAAACGCATCTTCTCCATATGCGCAGTGCAGCTGACACACAGCAAAACATGACTTCTTTCTTACTCGAAGCCACCTCTTTCTTTCCTTTCTCAAAAACATAAATAAACATAACTTCAACAAGCACCAAATGTATGTCAATTTTTCTGTTTTATCCGTGAAATTTAGCCACTAGTACAAAAGCAGCAGTAAAGACTTGTACAGTATACTGTTACAAAA
The DNA here is from genome assembly GCF_003368295.1 of Carassius auratus. Lineage (NCBI taxonomy): Eukaryota > Metazoa > Chordata > Actinopteri > Cypriniformes > Cyprinidae > Carassius > Carassius auratus. The sequence goes on from NC_039272.1 coordinate 16,948,810, forward strand.
GATTGCTGTTTCAAATTAATGTTGTTATATGTAATTTTCTATTGAATAAAAATATTTAATGAAAAAAACTCTTAAGTACAAATTTCAGCTTTGCCATTAACTACATTTTAAAATATATTAAAGAGCCAGTAAGATGAAAATTCTAAGCTTCCTATCACTGTTTATAAGTCATGTACATTAGGTTTAAATCCATCCAAGGTTAAAAAAATTGTCATTTTGTCAAAATATCATTTTAAAATTACCTCAATTCTCAGAGATCACCAAACGGTTCGCGCGAAGCTGTTCAAAAGATTCAGTTTCCTTAAACCCCTCCTTTCGGTAGCATACTGTGTTCTGATTGGTCAACTGACATAGTCAGTTTTGATTGGTTGTTCCGCACACAACTTCAAGGTAAACAATGCGTTAGCATCTTTTTGGGGTGAATTATGTCTTATTCCTCTCATTAGGAAGCAAACAGTAAAATAAAAAACTTGAAGAACAGTGTCGCTTCTTTTTCTTCTGTGTGGGTGTATTCAAGCCGCGCGCTTCAGTTTGAATCTGAATAGCGCGTTCAGCGCGGGGGCTTGGTCACATTAGATATAACGAAGGGAGACATGAAAAACAGACATTGCGTTGTTTTCATATGGATTACTTTATCACAGAATATTTTCGGCAGCACTTGTTTAGTTTTAAAGTAGATATGTCAAGCTTTCTATAGATATCTTTCTCATGTACCTTCGATGAGTATTCACTGAGTTACACTTCATTTTAATGACGCGTTTGTACATGATGATCAGCGCAGACAAAGGCTGCAGACAGCATACCTTGTTTGTTATCTTCATTTTATAAGTGCACAAAGTTATGTCTGTATTAAAAAAAAGTAGACCCTTTACAGATTCGATTGATGTATTGCTCTTATCTTTATGATTAAATCTGAAAGTGTAATTTAAGTTATTTTCGGGGTTATCAGGGGAAAAGGACTCCTAACACACTGTCTCCTCGACATGATGCCATCACACCAACCACTAAACAGAGCGTCTGTGTGGGGGCGTGGGGCAGGTCAGAGTTTTGTTTCTCCCAAGACGGTAGGCGGAGATTATTATGCAAAGTGTTCTAGTGACGTACATAGAGATGGGCAAAAGATTTGAAATCTATAACGACTCGTTTCAGCGATTCAGAGTCAACTCTTTACTGTAGAAGCCAATAACTTTATAAATCGTGTACTTTTTGGTTTAATTACTTTGCACGTTGTTTACATTGATGGACAGCTACATCATACAATGAATTACAGGTAATTTTTGATTTCCCATCTGTGTGGCTCTTTAAAATAGTAAACAGTTCACTAGTTCACGCTTACATATAATTAGCTGAGGTATGGTATGCGTATTTGGCGTGCTGTCCGGGGAAGGGCTCCGAGCTCGGGAATTGCCCGAAGCTAGAGTACCCCCCCTTCCCCGTATATTGTAAAGTGAACTTGAAGTGAGGAGATGGGGTGGAGGAGGGATGCTGATAAACCGTCAATGGATAGAGGTAAGTCAGCGATATTTATACTGTGGGATTGATTACTTGATTGTGGTCCACCTGTGATGATTAGGCTAAGTATCTGACGCGCTCCTCCCGAATCTTCATAGATAATTACATTTCACTAGTTCACGCTTACATATAATTAGCTGAGGTATGGTATGCGTATTTGGCGTGCTGTCCGGGGAAGGGCTCCGAGCTCGGGAATTGCCCGAAGCTAGAGTACCCCCCAAAAAGGCAAATGTACAGGAGGACAGCCGCCAGTTTAAAGAATGCCCCCCAAAAAGCAGAGTACTGGCGGGGGCTGATTTGGTTTCTGAGAAGTTATCTCGTTGGCAGGCTGGAAGGGCCTACGTACTCCGGAGGGAGCGACTTGGGCGTTGAGAGAGTAGGCCCTACCAGCTGCAGCTAGTGAACTACGTGGTTGTTGGCGCCCGGTCGGTAGGGCTCGGGCCGATGCTCAACTGGAGTTTTTTGGCGTTGGATCGGTGAGCCCTGCCGGCCGATGAGGAGGAGCGGCGTGGTTGTGGTGCCCGACCGGGAGGACCCGAGTTGCCTCGACCGGAATAGGTCACGGTGTCGGCGTACGGGCCCTACTGGCTGATAGCCCCTGCTATTCAGTGGGTGAAGGGCCTAACGCTGACCGAGAGGGCCCATGAAGCCTCCGACAGGAGATTGAGACTCAGGATGACGGACGTCTGGGTCCTCTCGGTTAGGCAGATAAAAAGCTTTTGGGCCAGCCGACAAGGAGGACTCTGGCAACATCCGAAGGGAGATCCCGACTCACGGCATCGGCTGGATGAGATTCACTTGCGGCTGGCAAGCATAGGCCCGTCCGGGAGACTCTCGCCAGACGTCTGAAGGGAGCGCACGCGACAGACGGGTAAGCCTCGGCGGACGGGGAGGGTTGGAAAGGAAAACCCGACTGGGAGGACTCTCGCAGCATCCGATGGGGCCTCAAACTCAGAACATCGAACGGGTAAGCCTCGCCGGACGGGGTTAAAAGATGTGAGAGTAGCTGAGGGTAGCTTTTTTTTTTTTTTTTTTTTTTTTTTTGCAGGATTTGGCGAGAGGACGAGACTCGTGGCGTCGGACGGTTAAGCCTCGCCTACCGTCAAATGGAAAGGTAAGTTGTGTGGCCGAGAGACTGTTGCCGACGTTCAAAGGGAGCACACACATCGAACGGGTAAGCCTCGCCGACCGTAGGGTGGAAACGTAAAGCAAGTCTGACCAGGAGGCTCTCGCCAGCGTCCGAAGGGAGCACACACATCGAACGGGTAAGCCTCGCTGACCATAGAAAAGGAAAAGGTAAGGTTGTCTAACCGGGAGGCTCTCGCCGGCGTCCGAAGGGAGCACGCGCATCGAACGGGTAAGCCTCTCCGGATGGCGGACAGAAAAGGTAACGATAGGTGGCCAGGAGGCTCTTGCCAGCGTCCGGCGGGGACAAACTGGGTGAGCCTCGCAGGCCGTAGGTTGGAAAAGGTAAGTTTGCGTGGTCGTTAGGCTGTCGTCGGCGTTTAAGGGAGTTTGCTACTCCTGGCAAGAGACGGTTTAGCCTTGGTGACCATAGGAAGGAAGGAGAGTTTGTTGTGTGTTAGGTACTTGCAGCATTTAAGCAGCTTGCTTGTAGGTTAGTAACCTGAAACACACAGTAGGGTCGTGGTTGGCTGGCCAGGAGGCTGTCGCCGGCGTCCGATGGGAGCACTCACATCGGACGGGTAAGCCTCGCTGGCCAAGGGTGGAAAAGGTCAGGTTGTCTAGCCAGGAGGCTCGGACCGACGTCCGATAGGAGCTTAGCTCCAGGAATCGAACGGGTAAACCTCTCTGGCTGAAGGACGGAAAAGGTTGTCCGGCCGGGAGGCTCTTACCTTCGTCCGACAGGAGCTTAGCTCCCGGATAGAACGGTTAAGCCTCGCTGGCCAAAGGACGGAAAAGGTAAGGTTGTCTAGCCGGGAAGCTCTCGCCTACGTTCAATGGGAGCCTTGACTCCATGCGTTGGGCGGGTAAACTTCTCCGTACGAAAGACAGAAATGGAAAAGCAGGTAGCCGGGGGCTTTCACCTACGTCCGAAGGGAGTGTGAGCTCCTGGCAACGAACGGGTAAGCCTTGCTGGCCGCAGAATGGAAAAGGTGAGGTTGTCTGGCCAGGAGGCTCTCGTCAGCATCCGATGGGAGCTCAAGCTCTTGGCATCGAAGAGAGAAGCCTTGCCGGCCATAGGATTGAAAAAGGTAAGGTTATCTGGTCGGGAGGCTATGGCCAGCATCCGGTGTCTTTTTATTTATCATTTATTTATTTATTTTCTATAGTTATTTTTATTTTTATTTATTATATTTATTAAAATTGCGACACCAGATGGGTAGTCTCTCCAGCCATCGGAGGGAAAATTGAGATTGTTTTCTCTGCGAAGAGCTCGTTAGTGTTCGGCGAAAGCGTAACTTGCGGTATTGGATGGGTACATCTTGCCATCGAAGGGAAAATTTGTTTGGGCTGCAATGTACTCATTGGTGTTTGATAGGTAAATGTCGTTTTTTTTTTTTTTTTTTTTTTTTTTTTTTTTTTTTTTTTTTTTTTTGGTTAATCGGCCTATTTTAATCGGGTAAGCTTCGCTGGTGGTCGGATGGAAAGTCCAAGATTGATTAAGTGGGAAAGCATCTGGCAGGATTGTAATACTTGCGATGTCAAACGAGTAAGCTTTGCTGATAGTTGAATGGAGAAGGCAAAGGTTGGTTCAACCGGGAGCCCTCTTGCAGGGCCTGGCAGGGAGTTCGATACTAAAGATTTATTTGTCTACGAGGGTAGACGCTGTGAGGCTTACTTGAATAATTGTTTAGCAAATCCAATGAGCTGCTTCCGATAATGAGTCCGAAAAAATCTTGGTGCAGTCATAGTATCCGAAATTAAGAGTGCAAAAATAAATTGGATTTCCTGTGCCAGTGTACCCCAAATAGGTGCCATGTATCGGCAATGTGGTCATTGTCAGCACGTGAGATCGATGGTACATATCGACGATGTAATCGTGCATGGGTGGAGTAAGAGAAAGATTCTTTATACTTTCTGAGCTTACTATTTACCATTTTGACCATGCAGGTGCACGAAAAGAGCCTATGGAATCACCAATAATCAAAAAATATATACTTTCGGACGTACTGATACACTGGTATTAAGTATAAGTACTATATTTAAATACTGCTAGGTCATGTAGTCGGCACTACGGTCATCTCGCTTGTCCAGTGAATTTTTTTTTTTTTTTTTTTTTTTTTTTAAACCTACGGGCTCACATCATCCTTTGAGAGCACGGGCGAGCGGGAAATGCAGTGCTGAGATGGGATAACGGAGCAGTTTGATAGCCGATTTAAGGTAGGCCGCCTAATGATTATTATAAAAACGTTGGTTGGAAAATGGGCCTAATATCGTCTTGGCTATTGTCGATACATGATGCTATCACCGCAAGCTCGGATGCATTGCATGCCTTTAGGCAGAGGTGATGTGTGGTATTTATTTATTTATTTTTATTTATTTATTTATTTATTTTTTATTTTTATTTTTTTTTTTTTATATATATTTAGGTGTAGGGAAGGCTCCTGCGGGAGCAGACGCTGCTACAGCAGTGGGGCTGCTACGGCAGTGTGGAGGTATAGGAAAGGCTCCTGCGGGAGCAGACACTGCGTGGCAGTGAGGAGGTGTAGGAAAGGCTCCTGCGGGAGCAGACACTGCGCGGCAGTGAGGAGGTATAGGAAGGCTCCTGCGGGGGCAGACACTGCGCGGCAGTGAGGAGGTATAGGAAAGGCTCCTGCGGGGGCAGACACTGCTGCGGCAGTGGGGAGAACGGGAAAGGCTCCTGCGGGAGCAGATACTGTTGCGGCAGTGGGGAGATACAGGAAAGGCTCCTGCGGGAGCAGACACTGCAGCGGCGGTGGGGAGATGCAGGAAAGGCTCCTGCGGGAGCAGACACTGCAGTGGCGGTGGGGAGGTACGGGAAAGGCTTCTGCGGGAGCAGACACTGCTGCGGCAGTGAGGAGGTACATGAAAGGCTACTTGCTTCGGCTGCTGTAGATGTTGGCAGCTTAGCAATTTGTTGCCTGATTTGACAATTCCTCAGGCCTTGTCCACCTTATTATGTTCCTGTTGGAAAAGCATCTTTCCTCTCATTTGGCCTCCGGGCTCTTTAGACGGACTCCCGAGCGGATACGTTTGGAACGCTGTTTTCACGTTGTATTATGGACTGTGGAAACAGAGGCTTTTGGAAACGATTGAGCATGTTTAGTCTTTTTAAGGCGTTGTACCGAAAGACATGATTATAGCAGTAACGTTAACCCCTTACCAGACACCCCCCATTTTTGGCATGGAGGCAGAAATTATATACCCAAAATAAAGATGTTTCTGTTCATGATTCTTTCTGACTAGATCCATGATCAACATTTGTCCATGAGCTAACACTTTGACGTTTACCGTTCAGGAATAGGAATAGTTTTCCTGACATGATGGAAAATTAATCACTGGAATTATGTTTTATCGAAATATTGGTCAAATATAAAAGCCAAAGTCTTTGGACTTCAATTGATGCGCGGTTTATCCAGATCAAGTAAGAGAGTGATGTTTAACGTGCTGTAAAAATGAAACGTAGACTGGGGGCGTTGGCGATGCTTGCAGCAAATGGGTTAACAGCAGTTATGTGCTATTCGCTTCCAAGTGGTTTCTAAAGAGATTTACTTTCCGGTTTTTTCGTATTACGGTCCTTAAAAGGCGATGGTAATTTTACTCACACTTGCTATCCTGCATCTAAACACGAGGGCAGATGCGTTTTAGATTAATTTTGAGTGATCACGCCAGTGAATGGTAAAATAGGTCCCTAAATGATTTGGTCCTACCAGGAGACTTGCATGGAAATTAAAATTGTAAAATTAAATTAAGCATTTAGCAGGCGCTTTTATACAGAGACTTAAGTTTTTTTTTTTTTTTTTTTTTTTTTGAACTTATGTCTGTATCATTTCGGCGAGGTTTAAACGTGCGCGGTAAGGCGAATGTAACAATAATAGTAAATAATAATAAGAATGCATTTTATTTGTAGAAACGAACGCCAAAAGCAATACAACAATTCATTAAAGACAGACAGTATTGAATAAATGTGACTTGTGACCCAACATAGGTGCATATCTGACGTGCAGAAGAAGTACATTCCATAGCTTAGGGGCTTCATATGAAAAGGCTCTTTGCCCCATGGTCTTTAGCTCACATTATGGCTGGTGAAGTGAAAGAGTTAGTAGAGCGAAGAGAGCGTGATGGAATATAAGGACTGATGAGTTCACAAAGATGCTCAGGTGCAGTCCCATGAAGTGCCTAGTATGTTAAGATAGAAATTTTAAAATCAATTCTCACGTTTACGGGAAGCCCGTGTAATTGTGAAAGAACCGGTAATGTGTTCGCGAGGAGAAGTACAAGCGTGCGGCAGAATACTGAAGCTTGCTCAACGATTTAGCTGGAAGGCCTGAGAACAAGGCATTACGATAATCTAACCTAATGCCTTTGGCTTCGTGGTTAAAAGTGGCATCATCATCCGACGGAACGGTGGATCTGTAGTCCAAATCTATGCGGGATCCACACCCCGGATCAGCGGGTGGCGGTAATGCACCTTTACATTGGTTTGCCGAAACCGCCATAAAACTCTACTAGAAGAAGACGGAACTACGTCAAGACGTAGTTTAACAAAACTTTAGCCGCAAAACTGCTTTTAGATGCAACACTTTGAATGCGAACTGCCGTAAAAATCCAATGAAGAAAAAGAAGAACCTGTTTTTTAGCGTCTTCGCCTGGAAATGTATTAGTCTGCGCCGCTAGAGGAAGCGGCCTCACGCTGCCACTCGGCCGGAACGCCGTGGTGAAAGGCTGAGCCGTGGTTGGATTCTTTCTGCTGCAATCCAGCGCTCTACGAGAGCTCGGTCTCGGGCGGCACGATCGTGTATCGAGCAAGACGAGCTCGGAGTTGCACGGTCTATTGGCCACGATGTGTGGCTTGGCGAGGATAGCAGCTGTCGCGATGACGCTTAATGCTGCTCAACGGCCGTGTTTGGCTGGGTAGGAATGATCTCGGGTCCGGCAAAAGCAACGGGTCTTATAAATCCCCTGTTTAGCGCTCTTCGTTGGTACGAAAATTGGGTCTGTGATAAGGTGACTGACGAAGCGAACCAGCATGCTGATAAACCGTCAATGGATAGAGGTAAGTCAGCGATATTTATACTGTGGGATTGATTACTTGATTGTGGTCCACCTGTGATGATTAGGCTAAGTATCTGACGCGCTCCTCCCGAATCTTCATAGATAATTACATTTATTATAAATTGTACAAATATTTCAAAATATATTTATAAAACATTTGCTATACTACATTTTTTTTTTAGCAGTTTTAGCTTTTTTTGTTTTCTGTTAAAGAATTCTATTTGACAGAAGCAAAATCACTTTATGAATCTCTACAGTAGAATCTCAATATTTCCCAAATGTTGCTTGCATGTTCGTTGCTGGGTACATTAGTGTAATTCAAGTTTTAATTAACCGTGATAAATGTAATGAACGCATGTCAGTAGAGGTCAGGCGTAAAATTGGATTACATGCATGGGAATCAAGCTCGAGATCTGGATTCATTTAAGACTAAAAGCCAAATAAGCAGTATGGACTCCCTAAGACCACATCATTTTGATCTATATAACCAATTATTTTATCTAGGAACTATCTCAATCCCTGTGACAGACTTTCACGCAGTTAAACAGGGTGTAGGGTATTTCTAGCTTGCGTTCACACTATCAAATCTCAAAACGGTATACTTCTAATCCCGCAACACCTAAATACAGCACGTCTGGAGTATCCAAAACACACATTTCCAAAAGAGAGAGAGAGTGTGTGTTCGGTGCAGTTTCAGTGTGTCAGTCTGTAATCCGGGCCTCTTTAATTGAATAACGCAGATTATCTCGTCTCAGGGAAACTACTGTAACCTCAGCCACTTACTCTGTGTCACTGTTGTCATCGAGAGCAGACATGTGAAATATCCTCATTCTACACACTGTAAAGAGATGAGTCAGAGATATGTTTGAGAACAAAAATAGCAGCAGGCACGTTCCCTGCCAAATCCTGAGCTAACCTCTATGTGCCCTACTAACCCTTAGCTAGTGAATTTGGGATTAGCGGATGGAGAGAGAGGTAGGAACGGCTCACTTCATTTACTCACACGGAATGGAGACATGATCCGGTCCTACAGGGGTGAGCGAGGGGACCCAGATGGAGAGGAGCCCATCGTTCATGCCATGGGACTTCCGGGGCGTTCCCCTCACTGAACTGTATAAGAAGTCGGTACGACCTCCACAGCTTCCCCTTTCACAGGTCACTGCCTGTCCAGGAACAGGGCAAGCAGTGTGGGGGCGGGACATTAGGGGAGGAGCTTCTGGTGGTTTCCCATAACCAAATAAAAATGATGGGCATGCAGAACCAGCTGACAGGATATGCTCGACGACTACACATGTGAGATTAACCACGCTGTGGGGGACTGGATCCATCTGGGGACATCCCAACTGAAATAGCTCTAGGATGCATTAGAGAGAAATTGCGCACACACACACACACACACACACACACACACACATATACAGAGGACTAAATTTAGCCAATGGTAATGATTATTCATAAATGATGAATGCTGCAAATTCATGCTTGTCCTGAGAGATTCTGGACCTCACCCAACTCACAGTGTGTGCCTCTAAAAACAGCCCAGCGAGGAGGAGGAGGAGGAGGAGGACAGTTCTTACACACAAACAGCTCTTCCTGCACCATTAAAAGTCCTTCGAACATCTGAATGTAATGTATTTACAGTACATAACTTACTGAGATACAAGAAATTACTATGTTCTTCTCTGGGGTCGGGAATTCAATGAAAAAGTTAAACGTAAAAGATGAACAATAGCGTGGTCTTCTGCGCATTCTCCTTCCAGTTGGTTGGCCCGCCTTTGATGTCTCAAAACCTGACAGTGTTGATGAAGACAGACCTGTGTTTGGACAACTATCACTCATGAACAGCTGAATCACATTTCCATCATCATGTGGGTGGGTGAGGTTTAGTCATGGGTGGAAGCAGGTTTTGCATACAATGTTTTCAGTAACACTTTTCAATACAGTGTAAAGTTCAGTTTGCTAAATGCGTAGACAACGCAAACTAATAAAGAACAACATTTTTTTTGCAGTATTTATTAATTGAGGATAATTTGCTATTGTTCATAATCAGTGATGGGAATAACGGCGTTATAAATAACGGCGTTACTAACGGCATTACTTTTTCCAGTAACGAATAATCTAATTGATTACTCTTCTCATCTTAATAACGCCGTTACCGTTACTGCCAAAAAATGCGGCGCGTTACTATAACAGATGATGAAGCTGTTCTTTTTTTTCATCAGACCAACTAGATCTCTGAGCGAGAGGCAAATATTTTTTTTTTTACTGTTCTTCCTTAGTGGGCAGAGCACGAGACAAGCCCATAAATGCTGACGATTGGCTGAGGTAGAGTAAAATTTCATTGTAAGCCAATCAGAGGTAGAGTTGGGCGGGTGTTCGAAAGCACGCATAGTAGTGATGGGAATTCGGCTCTTTTGACTCAGCTCACTGAAAAGAGCCGTCTCTTTGGCTCACAAACGGCTCTTTAAATGACTTTGACTATAATATTTCAATTTTTATTACATAATTATTTAATTTCTATAGGCTAAATTTGAAAAAATAGAGTCGGCTCTTCAGATATGCGAGCCAGCTCCCGAAGTTCAACTAAAAGAGCCGGCTCTTAGAGTCGGCTCATTCGCGAATCGCGAACGACTCATCAAAAGCTCATTTGCGAACGAGTCGATCCATCATCACTAACGCTCATGAATTGCGAACATAACGCATAGTCGGACAGGACAGGACACACAAGGAACAACACAAGCCAGTCAGTCAACGAGAGACAGGTATGGCGACGAGCCCAAATAATCCAACAGTAGCCTTCTCTAAATAGAAGTATACATTACTTTTTCCTTCAAGAAATTAAAGAAACAATAAAAGGAAATATCAAAAGTTCCCAAAAATCTATCGTGTTATTTGCATTGATCCACTATATAAACATAATATCTACATACATGGAATTTGATTGGAGGCTAGTCTCACTTCAGATGTGTGTACAATGTTTCATGTTTCTGTTAATAATGTATTGTATTAAGTGTCCATTTCATTATACTATTCAGATTTATCATAAATAATTGAACATGCACATGTATTTTAAGTTCCTTTAAAGAGGGGTAGAAGTGGGGTCACATTTGAGCATTTAAAATTTAATTTTACTTGAAAGTAACGCAATAGTTACTTTCTTAAGTAACTAGTTACTTTTAAAATTTGTAACTGAGTAACTAATTTAGTTACTTTTTGGAAGAAGTAACTAGTAACTGTAACTAATTACTTTTTAAAAGTAACTTGCCCAACACTGTTCATAATTAATTAATGTATGATGCCATTCAAAAATAATTTGTTTGAAAGATGTTCCTTAAACGGCCAAGGATTTGAAAAATAGAGTTAACAGGAATATTGTGAAACATTTATTTTAAAATAACTGTTTTCTATTTGAATCATTTGAAATCATTCTAATATACTGGTTAGCTGCTCAAAAAACATTTCTTCTAATGATTTTTTATTATGATCAAATCTTTAAAAAATTTATTTATTTGAAACTTTCAAAGTAACCGTATTATTGAACGTAATACATGAAGAAATGAACTTGAAATGTAAAATATATAATAGTATATTTAGAAATATAAATGCTGTAAAAGTTTTATTAATTTTTAGTTTGTGATCTAATGCATTAACTAATGATAATGATCTTGAGGTGAACTAGGCATTTGGATACATAAATGAAAACAGGATATTGTCTTTCGTTATAGAAAATAACTAATATGGATGCGAAAACCAGACTTCATTTAACTGCAGATCTTGTTGCAAGAAATTGATGTGCTTCTCTGAGCACATGTTGTGAAATTTACCATTGCCTGTGTAATTGTGTCACCCTTCATCTGGGCAAATCCAATTAAGATCACTGGAGGCTTGAAAAGAGAGGAGCTGGAAAAACAACTCGACATGGACTGACTGCGTGTGTGTGTGAAAGTGAGAGAGTTTACAAGCTCTATGCACAGAGTAATGGCTTAGACTGTGATAAAAATGCCATTTTTAATGGTTTTCCTAGAGGCAAAATCAGGGAGGAGACATAACAATGTTAGCGACAATCAAATAAAACTCACTAAAAAGGCGTTCTGAGAATTCACTTTATTTTTTATTTTTTTTTAAGAAAATCTATCTCAGATGCCATGCAACACTGCTATGCAAAAGCACAACCTATTTCAATTCACATTCATGGCTCTTTGGAAGGACCATTGCATTGTTAATCTACAGTCAGGCCTCTTCATATTTCATCTTGCAGATTTATGAGTCCTGTGAGGATTCTAAAGGTTTTTATGTGCTACGCAGATAACAATATCAACAAGGAAAAAAAGGTTTAAAAGTAATGCAACACTACCATCCTACTGTATTTACATTTTACTTAGGGATTTGGGAAATCCAACCAAAGTCCTTTTAATGATGCTGTTTGTGGCGAGTGGGGTGGGAATGAGGAGTGAGGCCAGGTGTAGTGATTGGAGATGAGCTGCACCTGCGCCCCACCGCTGGTATCGAGTCCCACGTAGGAGATGGAAGGATATAAAACTGGAGCGACTATAGTGAAGGACGAGAGAGGACCAGGCCTGGGACATTATTTTATGTTTTGGTTTTTCTTTGCGCGCACCAGTCGTCCGCGAGGGGCTGTTGCGCTGTTTTGTATTTATTTTTGAATTATTAAAATGTTTTGATTGTGCGCCGGTTCCCGCCTCCTTCTTCCCGATGATTATGGAGTTTTTATTATTACACTGTATATTACTGTATCTCACAGGAGTAGCACATGCTGACTCTGAGCTGTTTTATTGACTAGTTTCACAGTGCATAGTATGAGCTCTGGCTGTAAGACTATCTTATCTTAACATAAAATAGCATTGCTTTGTCAATAATTAAGCATATAGTTGTATATAATGTACTGTAATATAGTCTGTCTGAACACATACACTGTCTACAGTTCGTTTAATGTCCTTTGTCTCCTCTATAGGGCTCACTGGACAGCAGTATAACAGAAAGACAGTGTTTTATGGTGATATGACAGCTCCCCGTGTAACACTATGTGTGGCGAAAGGTCATTATGCCAAAAGACAAACATGATGCTAGCCATATCAGGAGATACAAACACTAGAGACTAAAAACAGCTCCATGGCAATTAGGCCAAGCAGAAACATCTAGCAGTGAATTTCACTGCCGAAAAAAAACGTAAAAACCCCCTCCGTTTGAAATACTGTATGAATACATACTGTGTGCAGGGAAGATGTTAACTCACTGCTCTAATATAACAAAATACTAGATTAAATTAATAAAATGTCAGTGTTGATATTTCTAAGTAAACTAAATAATAAAATATAAATATTAGATTAATAACTTTAAAAAAAAAACCTTGAAAATGAGAAATTATGCCTTGGCAACTAAATTGAAGTTCTAAAATAAACAAAAACAAACATAGCAAAAGCACATATCAGTATAACTGAAAACAACTGAAAATAATGCTAATTCAAAATATAATGATATTACATAAATTACACCGGTGTCAGTCTGGATCCGGATTTCTATATATCCAGTTATGGGCTAGGAAAAATTATGCAGTCTCAATGCAAATGAATTAAGTAAATTTTCCTCTCCCAAATGAAATTGGCTGCAATGTAATTACGTTCAAGAACTGTGTTGCACTCGCTCACTTTCTTGAACTAAATGCAATAGGCAGAACAAAATGTAATATATGAAAACAAAATGAAGCTTCTGGCAAAACATTATCTTCATGATAAGAAAACAACCTCTGCAAAGAGAGCCGTGCTTCATGATAAAAGTCTTGTGTTCTCTCGCAGGATCCAGCTGTCTGCCAACGCGGGCCAATCTATGCAGATGGGAAGGCAATCTGTTTTAATGGCTCATTTCTAATCACCATATTAGAAAAGATTTAGCCAGGACCTGCTTTACATATCGCTAACATTTATCATGTTTTTCAACTGAGGTCTAGAACCCGAGCCAGCAGGATGTCAATACGCCATTCACTATCCTAGAACGTTAAGGGATAGTTCACCCAAAAATGTATTCCTCCCCCTCAAATCCATAAGACCTTTGCTCATCTTTGAAACACAAATTAAGATATTTTTAAAGAAATCAGAGAGCTTTCTGACCCTGATTCACAACCAACCAATGATGATCTCCCATCAGCTGCATTTTCTAACCACCCACATTCAGCTCACTCATTCGTACTGAATCCTCAGAATATGAAAAGAGTGGGAATAGTTTTCTCTGCTCTTCTAACTGTATTCTGCCTCCCTGCAGACGCATCTGAAGGCGTCACTGATGACTTTCGAGTCATTGCCGATTTGAGTGAGATAAAGGGTATTTGATCTCTCCAATTTTCTTCTAACACTCAAGTGGGCTGGAGTCACTAAGTATTCCCACAGTAACCACCTCAACACTTCATAGACCAACAGGCCAGTACTTCACAGACACGTAGTTTATGACATTTTTAATGCATGGACAAAAAAAAAAAAAAAAAAAAAAAAAAACTAAAAGGAGAGTTTATGATTGTCAAGTCATTCTTCTTTATTCCTTCTTAGGTTTAGGTTTTTCTCTCCACGGATAACAAATCCTGCCAATTTATACACACTTCTAAATCAATATTCTTCCTTATTTGGTCAATAAACGAAAAAAAAAGCTTTTCCAAGAGGGAAAAAGCACCACCTGCGACTTCCTGCAATCACATCTGTGTATCTATGCTATTTACAGTATGTCAAAGATTAGCATCACAGGTTTGCAGCTTTCCGCAAAGCAAAGGTTTGCTCAGAGTTTCCCTCAAACTGTGTTTACGAGTTCCGGCCATCTGTTGAGGGAAGAATTAGTCTCCAGATTGAGGGCTTTGGGGGTTGTTTATTTCCAAACCCTGTCCTCTAGAGATGTGATTAATTGGTCGGTGAAAACATATCCCTTTCCATATCTCCTGTGGTGGAGCCTGGCCTGTGTACACACAGTGAGTGGACCAAGGCTATTTTAGTAGATTTAATTTGGAGTCTAATATGAAAGCCACTGAGCGCTGACCGCTCTAATAGTTTTGAGCACAGAGCACTAAAGTAATGAAGTTTTGCTGTTTCATCTGGCCATCTCATTTAGCAGCAAGAAGCGGCTCCCACAGAGAAGATTGAGTTTCTTCTCTACCTGTGCTTTCCGATACAAGATCCTCAAGAAACCAAGTGAAGCCTTTTAGAAACCTTTTAGACAAAGAGAAAAGGTCAAACATGTTTTCCTCGTAGTCTAAAGCTAAACTAAATGAAAGGACTAAAAGGAAATATAGATCTACTGTTCAAATTCCATTTATGGGGTTCAAAAGTCTGAGACCACTTGTAAAACTTGTAATGTAATGCACAACAATTGAAGTGAATGTTTTTTGAATTATTATAAATGATTATTTCAAAATTTTAAAAAAGTTTAGTGTTTCAACATAAATTAAAATTAACTTTTTTTTTTTTTACTTAAATTTCTAAAACGCTTTTATTATTATTTTAGATAATGTTATTTAATATTAACACGTTAATAATATATTTTTGATCATTTCCAAGGTTCGATTTGAAAAATTCTGTATACAAAATTGTCAATGTGGTCTCAGACTCCATCATATGAAAACACGGTTACAACAAAATAAGATGCGAGGCTAATCAAAAGGCTTTACAGGCCGGAGATGATCTAATGACAGATTTTCACACTGAGCAAAAAGAATGGGACACGGGCAGGAGCCATCTGCTCCTTCCGTTGCTTCACCTATCACTGAACACAACAACAAAAACAACAGTTCCACAATCTGTAGATCACTGTCTCAATCAGCAAAATCAGTCCTGTCTGAGCTGAGAAACCTGAAACCTATGATTCAATCAAGAAGCTCCTGCTGGTACAAGTACACCGGCAAAGGCTCAAAACGCCTCTAAATGTAGTTCAAAAACAAAGACTGAAGATTTTTATGTAATGAAGCTTTCAACATTAGCATTCAAAATCTGGGGTTGGGAAGATTTATTAAATCTTTTTCAAAGAAGTGATAATACTATTATATTTTAAAATAAAAGGGAGCATTAAATAAAAATACAATTATTTTATAGCTACTTAAAAATAAAATAATAATATTTTACATGTTTTCCGTCATTTTCAGCAAGCTTTTATTTTGGAAGTTTCCTGTCGAGTAAGTATATGCACTGCTGATTGAAAATTCACAGCTTTGCATTGTTTTTGTTTTACCATTGAGTCAGGTTTTTATAAGAAGCAAAGGTCATAGAAAGAGGTTAACATCTGAAATATAAAAACATGATTTCTGAGAAACCCATATGTGACCCTGGACCACAAAACCAATCATAAGGGTCCTTTAGGGCATTTAGATTTATACATTATCTGAAAGCTGGATTTCCATTGATGTATAGTTTGTAAGAATAGGACAGTATTTGGCTGTATATATTTCTCGAAATATTGAGAAAACTGTCTTTAAAGTTATCCAAATGAAGTCCATAGCACATTACTAATCTTGACATCCTAATGATTTTTGGCATGCAAGAAAAATCTATAATTTTGACCCATACAATGTGTTGTTGGTTTTCATTACAAATATACCCAAGCGACTTGTGGTCCAGGGTCACATACAGTACAGTGTGATGATGAACCATGAACCAAAATGCTTCTCTAACATTCCCTGTAGGCCTAAAATACTGTTCATTTGAATTTTTAGCATTGATTTCACATATTAAAAAGATGGGTTACTACTTACAGTACATGACTTGACCTCATACTACTTTTAAGAGATTACTTAGAGCAGATATATGAGGCAAACCTGATTAACATACTGGATGTCTTACTAGCTCTATCCCTCCATTCTTTCCTCTCTCTCCCTCTCATGCATGCATATTAATGATGAATATTTTGGGGGAATCCTCAGGCTGAGGGATTAGCTTTTGCAGTGCGTTAAAATCCGAGTGTTTCCACAGACCCTCTGATGCTTTTTTTTCTCTTTCTTCTTTTAAGGGAAGCTCAGAAGAGCTTGGAGACAGTGACTAGTGGGGCACAGGGCTGATAGCAGGCTTCTTAACTCCACACACAGACAAAAATACACAGCCACTGTGCTCACAGGAAACCACCCTTTGACTTGTATCACAGTGAATCTGGTACAGACTGGTGCTTTTTGTTTGGATACACTGTTCTGATAGGCCACCTCTACACCTAGGATTAAAGGGTTTAAAAATCTGATTAAATGTTTTTGTTTTTTATTAAATTAAATTAAATTTTTTTAATTAAAGGGAATTAATAAATTCTGTCATTAATTACTCACCCTCATGTCATTCCATAACTGTAAATTCATCTACTCAAATGACGATTTATTTGACCCTGCATAGACAGCAATGTAACTATCACATTAAAGGCCCAGAAATGTAAGGACATCTTTAAAATAATGTAATTTTACGAAGCATACAAGAAGATTATTATTTTTTTTTTTTGGATTGACTGCCAGGTAAGAGAAGAAATTGTTGAATAAAGTTATTTTTCTTTTCGAACAGAACTTATCTGGCAAAAAAATACATTTGAAATTAAATTCATCAGTATCATTTGATATAATCGATATATATCAGCAGATATAATTACATTTACTGTAAATTACTTTTAAAAATGAATACCTTAAGAACATTTCTTAAATTAATATCCATTTCTGTATTGTACTTAATTGAAAATAGCTAATTTACTAACAGCTTGCACCAGCACAAACAGTCTTTAAGTGTTAAAATAGTACTGTCAGGATTAACTAAAGGCACACAGTGACGAATTAGGACTGAAAAGGTGTCACTGTGGAAACGTGGTGTCGCATCGGTGTTCTTTAAATCACCTGCAGAAATTTCCATGCCGACCAACCGGTGCTGTTTTGGAATTGTGCTAATTTACCGTTTAGTAAATCTGGCACTTAAGTTTTTAGTGTTTTAGTCAAGCGGCAACCTCCCGCTCTCTCTCGTGAAGGCAATACGGAAGAGACTAAAACTGCAATTCATTGACTGGCCGCTTGAGGCTGGCTGCAAAAGGGAGTCAGTCCCATAGACTCCCCATGTTAAAATACCCAACTTTACAGCAGAAAAGACATGTTTACAGCCTGCTGCAAAAAATGAGTTTGGTCTTTATAGCTAATTTTATGACAAATCATGACAACTGTGAGGGGTTTGAATTGTGTTTTATAACTCATCCATTTAAATTATATTAAGCCTTAAAATTCTGCATAATTAAGGGCGTGGCCACTTGAATGACAGGTGGATTGCCGCTGCTGACACTGCCGTCGCGCTACGTGGGCGTGGCTTCAGCAACCAGCTCCCGCCTT
Organism: Carassius auratus; assembly: GCF_003368295.1. Lineage (NCBI taxonomy): Eukaryota > Metazoa > Chordata > Actinopteri > Cypriniformes > Cyprinidae > Carassius > Carassius auratus. Next base: position 16,966,850 of record NC_039272.1, read on the forward strand.
TTTGCCCATTTTCGATTGTCCAGGAATGTCGCATGGTGACGAGCTGATTCACGTGTGAATGAATTACTGTCTTTTCATCTGTCAGAATGATAAAAAGCATTTTGAATCATCCCCAATGCTTTTAGAATTTGGTAAATGAGGGAACATTTTGTCATCACAGCCGTGATGCATTATGCAACTAACGTTTTCTGTTTTCCACAGGTAAGTGGAGATAAATGCAATCCAGCTATAGAACATCCAGATATTATCCGGACATGGAACGCATGTTAATGTCAGGTTTAAAGGGCCATAGAGAGAAGGAGACAGACAATGTGATTGTGCCCTTTGACACACAGAGGGAATTATTTATGGGAACAGAGCGTCTCAGAGCAGAGGCTGGCAGTAAGCAAGAGCACCCGGGGGGGCAGGAACACAAACTATATCTGTGGCCTTTTCAAGGGCCTGAGATACAATCTCGACAAGCATGAGGTTACAGAAGCTCTGGCTCTGTGGTGCAGGTACAATTACAGACTGATTTCACATGACCGCTTGGGGAGGTGTACATATCCTGTTAGCTTTGCATGACACATTCAAGATAAAAACATAACTTGGAACAGGTGAGAAAACAAATTCAAGAAGGTTTAGCATATCCTTTAAACTTTCCAAGGAATGGGCGGACAAACCTTTTATGGAAAGTGAAAATACAGGAAAGTCATGGCCAATTAGACAGGCATGCACGCTGCAATCGATGACACCTAGAAGACTGGATTATTCTCACGTGTTTTCTGGGGAAACACACTCAAGCTTCCCTGAGTCAAATACACTGGAAGCTTCGTCTACAACCTTTGGCGTTTCCTGGAATCCTTTATTCCGGAGAGAAGCCTGGGGAAGAATCGCACTGTTATGACAGCATTAAGACTGCCTAAGAGCACAAAGCTGTTTTACAATATGAAAACTATCTTTTAGTCTGTCGTTTTCTGTAGATGCTTGAACTTCACTAAACATTATTTGTAGCTCACTTGCCATCCAAAATATGCATTAAGCTTTGTTACTTTTAATATGAAACAAAGTCTCAGCTTTCAAATTCTGTCATCTTTACACATACAGCTTGTTTATGATGTAAACAAAACAGCCTGCACACAATGTTTCATGTAACTTTACAATTACCTCAGGAAAGTCATTCAATGTCCATAAACTAGATAACTAGTGAAAAAAAAAAAAAAAAAACCTCTAGAGAAGCGTTCTGCTAAATGCACCATATCATTTTCACTATGTTTTTACTTGAACTTTTGTTATATTTTTATTTTTTAACTTCCAATCTTGATTATTTAATATATGCTTTACAAATTTTGTCGTGAAAACAAGCTTTATTACAGACACCATTTTTTTTTGTATGTTTATGAAAACACACTGGTGTAGAAACAGTTTGGTAATCAAAAGTTGCAAAAATGTACAACTAACATGTTTGTATAACTCAGTTTTTATCTGAGTGTCGATTATTAAATACATTTTATTCATTAATTTAGTAAACGTAAAAAAAAAAATGGTTTCAGTTTCCTTAAAATATTAAATCCAAAAATCGATCAAAATATTGGTCAATTAATTGAATCAAATACTAGGCACCAACCTATAAAAAATAATGGTTTGTTATGGGGCCATGCAGAGTAGCGGTTTTTTTCTGCAATGTATTGCATTTAACACCACTGGAACTGACCAATTAGAGGAACATTTTATATCATACGTATTTTATCATTCTAAATACACTGTCAGGATGTTTAGTTGTATACAAATATGTTGTGAATTCAAATGGTATGACAATGACAGAAACCCAGGCATAAATCCTGGTCGATGTTTAAGTCTTACTGCGCTCTCATAGTGGGATTACTGGCGATGACAGGGACGTGTACAGTATGACTGCAGCATGCCAGGGTCAACAGGCTGCATCACTGGAGTTCTGATACAGTGATGACAAAAGGCCCCTGTCTTTATCTCAATACACAGAGAGATCACAAAGCCTGAGCTGCTGTATAGAACTAAGTCAAGGATTACAAAGGATGCATGATCTGGAGTCTGTAAGCAGCAAACTAATTCACCTCACAAATGCACAGTAATCTCGGCTTTCATCGAAAAATGTCAGGAATAAAAGACACACGCTTCAGTACGTGCACACTCTCACACACCTCCTGTTTATACAAAATACCACAGTGCTGATTGCAAGCTTTGTTCTAGTTCACTGCTGTTCAGAATAAAGTCTCGCTAGAAATGAATGTGCAGTGCTCAAGTCCAAACAGCAAAATCAAACAAAACAAATAGCCTATCAAGGGCATCCTGAACATTAAAATTTGATGAAGCCAAACAGGCATCCTATTGCATTATGCAGGGTCTGAATTAATTTTCATACGGCTCTACATATTGAACATTGAGACTAACTAATAAGATAACTGTAACACTTTGAAGGTTCAATTTTTTTTTTTTATGGTAAGAATTTGCAATAAGGTCCTATTGTTTAACATTAATTTACTATTACATTTGTCACTTAATTTACTAATCTTTGTTATTGTTAACCGTGATTGTCAGCCCATGTTAGCTCAGGTTCCCCGAATAACATTGCCAAGTACTTTACAAATAACATCACTGATAGTTGAATGTAGTTAAATAATGTTAACAAATAATCCCTTATTGTAAATTATTACGGTAATTATCAGATTATTGTTCATTAAGAAATATACTGTTGTTAATTTGTTTTCTTTCACTATGCAATTTCAACTCTTAATTTATACAAATTGCAACATTAAAAATGTATTAGTAAAGCAAAATAACATACTAAATGCTAACCTTACCGAGTTTTACTAAGATCATTTCAATGTTTATTCAGGTTTGTCGTAATGTCTTCGCTACACTTACTTTCAGTGATTCCAATCCTGAGACTGACGGGACACGTCGCTACACTCCGGTTCTCTGTGCTCCTCTCCCGCTCTCAGAAATATGTGACAGGAGCACAACAGAGGTCCTCATCAACTCTCTTTTCGTGCCCCCGCCCACCCTCGCTTTCTCTTTCTCTCGTCTCTCAAGTCTCTGACAGTAGTAAACACTGTGGCTTCCCTCACTCACGCTACACAAGCAGAGCAGAGGAACTAGAGGTGAGATGTGTGTGTATGTGTTTGTGTATGCACAGAGGAGGAGGAGTGCTACACTACAGCACAGTATTCTCCAGCGCCTTTTATTGCTGAATCAGAGTTAACCCAAAGCAGAGGTGACATTGCTGCAATTTCCCCCTTGGCAATGAGACAAGTCTGCACACAACAAAGAGGAAGAAACACTGCCGTAAATACGGTTTGAATGTTGTGTTCCTCTAAAGTCGACATAACATACTGTAAAAATGGGCATTCTTTGCGTGATTCGCCAGATCATGTTTTAAAGTTGCAATGTAGTAGAAGTAGCAATGGATCTTTTCTTTAGTATCTGAGACATAACGATTATTGATAAAGAAAAAATGTATGGCAGGGACATGGTTCAACAATCTACTGAATGTTGATTTGGAAGGAGGCAGCTGAAATGAAGAAAGCAGACTGAATGATTGGAGCATTCCGTCATACATCACCAGAAGCTCAAATAAATGAATAAATAAATGTAAGCAAGTTTTCAGCAACATAACTGACAGAGCAGTCTGATTCTCACTTGCATTTTAATAAAGGCTGATTGCACGTTATCAGTTTAACACACTCACACAGTGACACAGGAAGCTTGCTGCATCTTCTCTGACACTCACCAGGAGCAACTGAGCACTGCTGAAGTGCCACCAATACATGTATAACCTCTGAATTATTCTCTCACATCCAGCTCTCAGCGGCCCCTGCGACTGTGCTGGCTATGGTGCACTTAAAAAATTATACATTTGGAGAACAGCCATCTAATTGGCTAAGAAATGCCCGTTGTAGCCCAAGCTCATAGGCTCAGAGATATTCAGTAAAACACAGCTGTATTTAACAACATTGTTCTATTCCTCTGCATGACTGTTTCATGGCATTCCCATCCAGTTGGTGATACTGAGAAATCCTTCAAGCACAGTAGAATCAATACAGTCAATGGGGATTAGATTTACAGAGGCAGAAGGGATGGCAATCTGGTGTGTGTTACAGAACCAATCCAACAGGTCAATATTGTATTGTATTCTGTTTTATTTTATTTACAACCCCAAATAACATGCTGCTGAGGGATTCAGACGAAACTCTATTATCTTCCATTCCCTAAAGTCTGTATTGAAATCAGTAACTTATTAAACCCGTTATATGCAATGACCAAAGCAAGTGACACAAAAATAGACATACTTGTGGTGTTTACATTACATATTATAACATGTAATGGGTTTTTATTTTTAATCAGACAAATTATGAATTAGGATATAAATGGTGGGAATTGACAAAGATTTTGAAAACTAACAAATAGCAGTTTGTAAAACCAGCCATCATCTGCTATTCCTGCTGAAAAAAAAACTGCTAAATCCAATCTAAACTGGCTGACTGGTCTTAGCTTGTCTTCAGAGCTGTTTTTGTCAGGCTGGTTTTAGATGTTCTTTAAAGAGCCAGTAAGATGAAAATTCTAAGCTTCCTATCATTGTTTATAAGTCATGTACATTAGGTTTAAATCCATCCAAGGTTAAAAAACATTGTCATTTTGTCAAAATATCATTTCAAAATTACCTCAATTCTCAGAGATCACCAAACGGTTCGCGCGAAGCTGTTCAAAAGATTCAGTTTCCTTAAACCCCACCTTTCGGTAGCATTCTGATTGGTCAACTGACATAGCAGTTTTGATTGGTTGTTCCGAACACAACTTCATGGTAAACTATGCATTAGCATCTTTTTGGGGTGAATTATGTCTTATTCCTCTCATCGCGAAGCAAACAGTAAAATAAAAAACTTGAACAGTCTCGCTGCTTTTTCTTCTGTGTGGGTGTACTCAAGCCGCGCGCTTCAGTTTGAATCTGAATAGAGCGTTCAGTGCGGGGGCGTGGTCACATTAGATATAATGAAGGGAGACGTGAAAAACAGACATCGCGTTGTTTTCATATGGATTACTTTATCACAGAATATCTGTTAGCAGCACTTGTTACACTTCATTTTAATGATGTGTTTGTAAATGAAGATCAGCACAGACAAAGGCTGCAGACAGCACACATACTGAAAAGACACTCGGGAGAAAACAAACACATAACTTCATAATCATACTTCGCGCTGTGATTCGGAGATGCTTGTTGGTCTAAATAAAGTTGGTAATGAACCCTCTTTTATGGCCAAACGCTTTGAAAATCCCGCTGTACTTACAGAGATTAGAAAGGAGTCATCAGTGAAATGTTGTGAACACAACAAAAGGGATTTGTTGTACTGCTCTGGTATTGTGGTAAAAATGAATTTTAGCCATTGGTTCTTCTGATCTTCATTCTTTGGCAGTGAAAATAAAACAAACTTGCCTTTACAATTAAAAACACTCTGTCTCCTCGACATGATGCTATCACACCAACCAGAGGGTCTGTGTGGGGGGGTGGGGCAGGTCAGAGTTTTGCAGGGATGTGAAAGATATATATATATATAAATTAAATTAAGTATGGTCTAGACTTTAGGCTACTAGTGAACCTAGTAACCAGCTAAAATCCATAGACCAGCTACTCAGTTCAAAACTAAAACATATTTAAACTGGATTTTCCAACGGATGGGCAGCAGTTTAGTGTGAGAGAGAACATGCAGGCTGCATTATTGAAACAAAACCAGCAAAACAACTTCTTGTCTTGTTTTATTCAGTCGGCTGGAGTTTAAATAAGGTCACCTAAAGTGCTAAATTTTTTACTCTGAGTACCTCAAATCAAATAAAAATAAATAAATGAAAATTCCTCTTCATCTTCTCTATGGAAATAAATTAATAACTATGATACCCGCTATGATACCCAGGTGTAGCTATAAGTTTGATCGTTTTTTAGTTTTCTTGGTAAATTTTGTCATTATTTATAAACAGGTTAATTTAGGGTAAACAATTATCAACCCAGTTGGATTTGTCGTCACAAAAGTATGTATTTAAATTATATTCAAATAATCCCTCTGTTAAATGAAAATCGCTATTTGTTTATTGACGTCATCATAGCGTAGGCTACAGTAACACAACGTACAACGTTAAAATAAATCACAGGGCTATAAAAACATAACTGCAGTTGTTAACGGTACATGACAATTTATTGTGCTTCGGTTCAGTTAAGCAAACACAAATCTTTGTTTCTGTCTACACTTCTGTTACAGCACAGTGTATTCAGGGTTACAGAAGGGGGCTCTAAGATAAGAATCCGCCCCTTCTGCTCTCCTCACTAAAGTAACCAGCTGCATTGTTCAAACAGCACTGCAACAGCTTCTCTCCTCTGTCTTATTGCCAAGGTCCTCGCTCGACCACTGCTGCTGTGAATGGCCGAAACAAAACACCGTCGCTATCTGCACGCTGATATGATAAGTCTAAGTTACTCACGTATCAACTTGGTCGCGTGTCTTTTGTTCAACAATCTCCCGATCACAGCTCCCCCGATTTGAAGTTGCTTTCGATTTAGCTCAATCCGATGGCACTCGAATCAGTCTGAGTCCTGATGTTCTAGAAAAGTTTCACTTCCAGAATCGAGTTGTCAAAGATCCTCGCGTGAGGCGAGTGACAGCTGGCTTCATCAGTGTCCCTGCTGTGTGTCGCTCACGGGTCTATTCGAGCAAGCATGTTTCTGCCTCTTGTAAGGTTGAATGATGTTTGGGCTGTATTTGGCGAAGGGATCTCCGCATCATTTCAGTCTCTTGTGAGTCGGTTTGATGGAATATATCTGCCTCATCCCTCTCTCTCTCTCGCTCTCTCCTTCTCTCTTTCTGACAGATCCCCGCGCGAGCGAGCAAGCTTCACACACTACAGCCCGTCACATGCTTACTGTCATCAGCTTCCGTTTATTAGCAGCGCTACAGATCCGTCAAGTGAATTACAGGGAATTAAATAGCGTATCTTATCATGTGTAACATTACAACGCCGACAGAAAGCTTGGATGAACTTCACGATCCATCAAACATTTCCCTTTCTTTTACTATGATGGGGTCCTAAAGCCCGCCGTGTTCATAACACACTATTCTCAGCCTCAGACGCCACGCCCACAGACTGCCTACTGCCTGATCTCAGTCTAATGTCTTATTCATATTGCACACAAAACTGAAAACACTTTCTGATCAAATCTGAAGTCAGATTACCTCAGGTCTCATTCACCCGCGAGAAAACATTACGGTACAAAGCACATAAGATTAAAATAATGATGTATCACTTCTGTGTGAACGGGGTGTGTGAAGGGATGCCAGTATACGCTGAAAGTCAGGTAGGGCAGCCTATCGTAATCCTCGGACCAAGGAATATGATTGGACGAACATGTTTTGGTCCTAAACCGTCCACGGACGATATGAATATATAAATACATTTAGAACGTTTAACTTACTGTAGTATTTTCAGGATGTAAAGAGACTTTCAACCAGTATAAGAAAAACATTTTTTGAACCAAATCACCTACCCTGCCTTGAAGGATGAATTTATCTCTTGAATATCAGATTAGTCTTTATTTCATTTCCCTGATGGTATAGTTTTGGTTGCAGCATTTATTGCATATGGGCAGTTATTTACCCAATTTCGTCCAGTAATAAGTTATGTATACACGTTCTGTATAAAAACACATACACACATTGTTATATATTTTATTACATATAATAATGAGATATCGTTTATTAATATTTAAAAGTTAAATTAAAACATTTAAAGTTAAAATTTCATTTGAATTATTTTTATTTAAATTTTAACTACAATAACCCTTGAATATAAAATTCAGTTCAATTCTAGTTTATTTGTATAGTGCTTTTCACAATACAAATCATTGGAAAGCAGCTTTACAGTTTCTACATTATACTCTATTTAGTAGTAGATTATCATGGTGTTAAACTACAGTAACACACATACATACACATTATATACACTATACAATAATATGACAACAAATATGCAGTTTCAGGCAAAATAATGGACTGAAAATGGCTGACACTGGAAGCGTTTTCTTTTTTGCAGTACACGTTCATACATACACAAAATTTGAATGCAAAGTATAGTGCAAAAATAATAAGACTATGGCATTCAGAGCATAATCCCCAACCCTCATAAGACTGTAAGAAAACCCAGTCTAAAGCTATTATGCTTTTAATATACAGTTAATTCAACCTGTTGAAAAGCAAGGTAGCTGACCAAGCAACCTTATGCCTGAGTGCCTATAAATTTGAGAAGCAATAGCATCATGCCCCAAGGGTAATGACAAGTGAGTTCATTTATAGAAAAGGTCAAACCCATCTGTTCCTTCCACTTTTGCCTATTACAGGCTAATCTGAGTCTACAAGATGCTCTGATGTAAGTAATGGGTGGTGAAGTAAGTTAGCGTGCATGTGCCAGTGGGAATAGAGGTTGTGTTGTATCTAGGTACCCATAATGCTGAGCAAAGAGCTTCAAAGGAAAATTCTTGTCTTGGGGGAACGTTTGGAGATTGCAGCACTTGTCATGGTGCTCAAGGTGCAAAGAGGACATAGAGGTAATCAAATGTGCCACTGCCTAATGATGATTACACGCACATCGAATCCAAAGAAAAACACATTCACTATCACACACAAGACACATGTAGGCCTACACATACACAAGGACTCATTATGTAGCTACTGTGCAATTTTCTTTTTTTCCCTGCCTTTTCTCTCTCACCTTTTACCATCAGTGAGAGTATCCTTGCGAGTTCCATTCAGTCTTTTCACAATAATACTCTGAATGTCTGCTGTTGTGTTTGCTATGACTCATACCAATCATTTAAACCAATGCTTTTAATATGCTTGCACTGCCGCCAAATCAAAGAGAGAGAAGGGGGTAAGAGACAGAAAAGCAAGAGATATAGACAAGCAAGCGGTGGGGTAAAGATGGGGGAGAGAAGGAAAGAGGGATTGGCTGTCAGAGTGATTTATCAAGCTGAAGGAAGAAGAAATCAAAAACCAATCCATAAGCCTCGAGCACAACTGCGACAAGCAGGCAGCTTTTGAAAGCTCTATGTTTGAGTACTGAGAGAGAAGAAAAGAAAAGGCAATATGGTGGGTTTATTGCATCATTTCTCAGGACAGCCTCACTAGCACAAACTAAAATATACGGCTACTTCAATTTGATACAGTACAGCAAGAGAGTCATATGTTGATTCAGTTATTGCTCTGATCGATTCAGTTCAGTGAAGTCAGACTAGTCTTTCTGAATTTTTAGTTAAATAGTTCAGGAATCAAACCACACTGATCACAATATACTGTATGTTTTTGATTCACTAAAAGAGATGGGCTCATAAGACTCATTCATTCATGAATCAAACTACACTGGAAGAGCTGTAAGTTTTTGATTCATTACAAATAACTAGCTCATAAGAGTCATTCGTTTTGGAATGATCACACAGATCATGTCTTTCTTTCACTTATAAAGAAATGGCTAATGAGAAGTCAATCATTTGGGAATCAGTCCACAGTGTTCACACTGTATGTTTTTGTTTCACTAAAACAAAATATATAAATGCATGTGTGAATCAGACTACAAATGTCACATTTCACGTAAAAAAAAAAAAAAGATCCAGGTAACAAGAGACACTGGTTTGTGTATGATTTCTTTTGACATTATAAACTGGTCAACAAACAATAATGCAGTTATACTGATAAACTACTAAAGATACTCTTAAAGGCGCTGTTTAGTCAAAGATGAGATGACACAGATTACATCAATACACAGCTTAATTATAGGCTCATTTTTAACAGAAGAAAACAGATTATGCCACTTAATCGCCCACACCTCCACTGAGTGAGCAAGCAAAATATCAAAATGACTGAATTTAGTCCAATATACGGTATAATACAGATACATAGTATACACAGTATATTATATTTCAAGAAGAAATTGGGTCAGAGATGGAATATGATTTTGGCAAAACAAGGGGAAAATTATGTGCAGCTATTAATATTGAATAAGGTGTTTAGATGCATGCTTATTAAGGGATCACAGCTAGTGTGTGAAAAAAAAAAAAAGAATAAAGCTATAGTATGGGGGAAAAAACTGGCGGATTATATAAAATGGTTCTGGCATACTGAGATACAACAAAACAAAAATGGAAAGAAAGATGAATCTGAATACATATTAGAAAAGGCTGAGAGAGAGATAGATGATGGATCAATTAGGCCTCAATAACGAATCTAAATGTTACCTAATTCTAATATTAAGCACTAAATTACCATGTTGCCCATCTATATAAGATCACATTTGTTCTTGACATTTTAAGAAATGCAAGAGATTACAGCAATATTAAATGTATAGTTCATTCAAAAATAACAAAAACTTTTCCATTTTTGGGTGAACTATTCCCTTAACAGCAATTTGTTAGCCAAACAAAACCATATATATTTGGATTTGCTTGTTTTGCATCATCTTCATTATGCATGATTGTAAATAAAAAAAATGATATAATATAGGCTACACTATTGTTCAAAAGTTGATAAATTTGATATTTTCTTCATGAACTGTAATATGCTAACCATTGCTTCATATATATATAACTGTATATATATATATATATATATATATATATATATATATATATATATATATATATATATATATATATATATTAGTGGTGGGCCGTTATCGCCGTTAACGTGCTGCGTTAACGCGAGACTCTTATCGGTTAATCTATTCTCAAAGTTGGGTTGGGAGCTGGGTCCATACTAAGCAAGCTATGATTACTTTCACCTTGATATTTTATATAACTGACTCGCTGAGGACAGCCTAAAAAGATGCTCAGGACAGTTGACGGGCCACTGCTGCGCATTGTCACGAAAGCTTATCTTTCTGACGTGTTGTTAAGCCGTACCGCTTGTCGATTTAAACATTAAAGCATCCAAACACAAGACGCGGAAAAGCTGAACAGAGTAGTGCTTGCCGTTAGGTGCGCACGAGAGAGAGAGCCGCGTATCACGGACAGCGACACTGAACCGAGCTCTCTTCTGCGAAGTTCACCTCGAAGTTCCTCCTGCACCCGAACGAACAAATGCAAATCGCATTTTGAACAAACAAAAATATGTGAAAGAGCCCAGTTCAACACCACGGTGTTCTGGTGTTCAGGGCTCGTGCAGAGAAAGACGTCTCAAAACACCTAGAACATCAAATTTGCTTATTTTTTTAATGTTAATCCAAGAAAATTAAAATTAAAATCACTCACGGCTCTTGACTGAATTTCTTTGTAGTTCTAACAGTCAAACCAAAAATTCTTCAGAAACCAGATATAATTTTTGATATATATAGCAAAACTGTAATAATGTGAGAAATGAAGGTGTCTGAATAATCAGGGTATCTTCCGTCCATTCCAAATCCGTTTTAAATTAAAAAACAGAAAACGAAAAACTCAAGAGGATTCAAGTGAGAGAACATGAATTCAATAACGAGAAATGGAAAAATGGCTCGTTTATTCGTTATTCCTTCTAGGTTAACAAACGGAAAATGAGTTTTTGACTTGATTTCTCATTTTGTCGTTTTGGGTTTAAAAAACGGCTTATGGCTTCAATATTTCATTCGCACTTGTGGGCGGAGCTGAAACGCTCCTTTCATCTGATTGGTCGGATCGCTCCGCCTTCAACTCGATCTTACATTCTTTCAGAATAAGAGTCTTATAAGAGTAGTGTCTGAAACCAACGCTCACTGTTAATTAACATAATATTTGAGTCAGATGTTGCTGCGCACATAATTCGTGCTGCTGTGACTTGCAAGTCACGCCTTTAAATTATTTCTAGGTTATAGTATTGTATGAATATTGTCCCACTGTAAATACAGTGCAAATAGTTTTGTCTCCTTGGATAAAAGTGAAGAGGAAATAAAAATCAATAATAGACTGAACAGTTCCATGATAATATGTCTGTAACATTTACCACTCTCATCTTTTAAGTCAAAAGGCACTAGGTAGGTGTGTGTGTGACATTAATAATTAATTGGGAAAATTAATATAGTTACATTTATGAAATAAATTAGTAATATTCGTTTTATTACATACTAAATTGAATGGTTTTTCTTTTAGTCTTCTTTGTTGGCCTTGAGAAAGCCAACATATATTTGAACATTATTATCATTTATTATGAGAGTAATTGACAACGACTAAAATTTTAATGTTTCACCAAATTTCCTTCTCAAAAAATCCTAGTGACTTTCATTATCTGAGCAATGAAGGTCTTACACTTAATGTCCACTAGAGGGGGAGACAGGATTTCTATTTACGTAAAATGGCAAATAAATACATTAATTTCATGTGTACTACCATGAATATGCCATATCTGTGTACAAGAATAAACTTCACACTTCAAGCTGTACTTTAAAACTTCCCATTCTGGCTTTTTCAACCTACCTCCAAATGTATTTTAATATATTTTTTATTCACACTGGTTTATGCATTTAATGTTTGTCCATCTAGAACTTTTATTTTTCATGAGCTGTACATTTTAAGATGTACTCAGTGTTGATAAATCACATGCACTGAATATAAAGTGCTAATGTCAGGACTCTCAGTCCTCCTCTTGGATGGCCAGTGTCCTGCAAAGTTTAGCTACCCCAAATAAACACACCTAAGCTAAGCAAGGTCTTCAGGATCAGTAGCAATGTCCAAGCAAGTGTGTTGGAACTGAACTCTGCAGAACATGGTTCTCCCGGTTCAGGACTGGGTTTTAAATCTATAAATGAATTTGTACAGTTGGGTGTCTGCATGCAGAGGTGTACTTCAGTAAGTACAATGTAAACTGTAATCTATAAAGACAAATCTTCAGATAAGCCTTAAGGCCACTGCCTTGAGGTCTCCATCCATTGGTCAAAACAGACCTCGCACCCCACCACACTCCTGCTAGCTGTCAACATTAATTGCGGCTGGTGCCAAATAAAAATTATTATGTATCCCTTGTGCATTATTCAAATTCACTACCCTTTCGTTATGTTCGGGATGAAAACATTCACTCAATTAAACTGCTATAAGCATTAGATAAATTTTTTTTTCCCCTAATTTATTGTTGGTGGATGTTTTTTTTTCACTGACTTCCATTATAATTACATTTTTGATTGCAAAGCCATGAAACATAATCATGCATTCTTGATTGTTTGTGGTTTTCCCTGTTGGAAAGAGGTCAAATTTGTTATTTTTTTACAGTTGATCACTAGGTGGGACCATCAACCCTTTAGATAGGCCTGTGCAAAAAAAAGCTTAGTTTCTGACTTGTATATAGAGTTATGTGGAGTATAACAGCAAATTATATTGTGTGTATGTGTGTAGGAGAGAGAGAGAGAGAGAGAGAGAGAGAGAGAGAGAGAGACTTTTGCGCACTTACCTTGATGTATTTGAGAAAATCTAAATGTACACCTCAGCTCTCAGAACTACATGGAGTAAACAAAAGTGTATTTATGCACCTGCTGCCTTTTAATGGTGGTGATAAGTATAGACTAAACAAAAACAGTACATGGATTTAAACACTTGCATGCCATCCTTCTGGTCATTTGATGGTGAGAAGAGCAGCAAGCAATACGAGAAAGGGCTTGACTTGAAACAGAGTTTTAGAAATGATTATGCAGCTTGACCCCTCCAGCGAGCTGCTGCTTATTTGAAGTTGGTATTGCATTTTGGTCCATAATCAATTATGTTCAAAGTAGTTTTTTTTATAAGATTTAAAGGTTTTAAACTGCTTCACCATCAAGAAAAGACAAGTATTTCACACATAGGCCCTCCGTTCTTTTCACCATCAAAAGTCAGCAGGTGCATAAACACTTATTTTTTTTTATTGTTTAGTCCATGTAGTTCTGAGAGCATGAGGTGCATATTTGGATTTTTTCAGATACATCAAGGTAAGTAAACAAAGGTCTCTCCCACACTCTCTCTCTCTCTCTCTCTCAAACACACACACACACACACACACACACTCACACACACACACTATAATTTGCTGTTAAACTCCATATAACTCTATATACAGGCCAGAAACTAAGCCTTTTTTTGCACAGGCCTAAAGGGTTAATGGTCCCACCTAGTGATCAACTGTAAAAATAACAAATGTTACCTCTTCCCAACAGGGAAAACCACCAACAATAAAGAGTGCATGATTATATGGTGTCATGGCTTTGCAATCAAAAAATGTCATTATAATGGAAGTCAATGGGACAAAAACAGCCACCAACAATAAATGAGGGAGAAAAAATTAAAATCTAATGCTGCACAAAACTAACAATACATCAAAGCTAATCTACAGTTACTAATATTGAATTTATGTCAATATTTTTTTTTTTGACATAAAAAATATTGAATTTTATATTTAATATATGTCATTTTGTGTGTGTTTTTTCTTCCCAAATCAGTGACATAATTTATGAACTTGGTAATTAAAGAGTTAAAATCTTGGATTTTTTTTTTTTTTAAAACATTTGGTAGTTTGATCAGATTTATGCAAAAAAAAAAAAAAAATCTTTATCTGAGACATTTTTTACAGCATTTTAATTTAGTGGGTGTTTTCATCCCAAACATAACAAAAGGGTAGTGAATTTACCCACAGTATACTGTTGAGTTTTTGAAAAATTTCAAGCATTTTCCCAAAATAATTGTCAAAATAAGATTTGTCACCAATCATTCCATTAGCTGCAACACAGAGAAAGTTGTGGCCAAAATAAGACTCAACTTTACCCCCTAGTGGACGAAAACGTCCCCAACAACGCATATGGGGTATTATGTAACAGCAAGTCATTTGTGCAAGTACATTTGACTTGCAGTTTTCCAAAACTTAATTTTTTATTTTTTATTTTTATTTGGTACCAGCTGCAGTAGTTAATGTTGTTTTATATTATACAGCTATCATTGAGCTAAGGTATACCCCCCTACAACACCATCTATCATTGAAGAACCTGTGTTACACAGATATGGCATATTCATGGTAGTACACATGAAATTAATGTATTTATCTGTCATTTAAACTTACATAAACAGAAATCCTGTCTCCCCCTCTAGTGGACCTCTAGTGGCTCAGATAATGAAAGTCACTAGGATTTTTTGAGAAGGAAAAAGTCTGACCAGTTACAGCAACGAGTCAAACGAGTCTGAAGATCTGAGCTGAATTTGGTGAAACAATAAAATTTTAGTCGTTGTCAAGGCCAACAAAGAAGACTAAAAGAGAAACATCATTCAATTTTGTCTGTAATAAAACTAATAATTCTAATTTATTTAATAAATGTAACTATATTAATTTCCCCAATTAATTATTAATGTCACACACCTAGTGCCATTAGACTTAAAAGATGAGAGTGGTAAATGTTACAGACATATTATCATGGAAATGTTCAGTCTATTATTGATTTTTATTTCCACTTCACTTTTATCCCAGGAGACAGAACTATTTGCACTGTATTTACAGTGGGACAATATTCATACAATACTATAACCTAGAAATAATTTAAAGGGGTGACTTGCAAGTCGCAACAACAAGGATTATGTGTCTACATCTGGTTTCAGATATTGCTCTTGTATGACTCTTATTCTGAAAGACTGAGGAGCCCGAGTTGAAGGCCGAGCGATCCGACCAATCAGATGAAAGGAGCGTTTCAGCTCCGCCCACAAGTGCGAATGAAATATTGAGGCCATAAGCCGTTTTTTAAACCCAAAACGACAAAATGAGAAATCAAGTCAAAAACTCATTTTCCGTTTGTTAACCTAGATGGAATAACGAATAAACGAGCCATCTTTCCATTTCTCGTTATTGAATTCATGTTCTCTCACTTAAATCCTCTTGAGTTTTTCGTTTTCTGTTTTTTAATTTGAAACGGATTTGGAATGGACGGAAGATACCCTGATTCTGAATAAATGTTGATTTTATTGTATATTTCATTTATATTTCTATTATTTGGTTCCTGTACCTTGACACCTACAAACTTGAAAAAAAAAAAAAAAACATTGGTGTGAAACTGGATTAATGTTGTTTGCACCTTGTGCAATGTGGAATTAGTTTACAGTTTTTTCAAGCACTTTGTGATACATTTTGGAAACAGGAGATAAGCCCCTTTTCTAATGCACCATCTAGCTTGATAAACCCCTTCTCAAAGACTTACTGTTTGTCAAATTTATTTGGGTAACACATATTCTGAATGCCTTCAGCAGAATTAGAATGAGCCATTTTAATCTAGATTAATCTAGATTAATTTCAAGATCACAGTGAGATTAATCTAGATTAAAAAATTAATCTATGCCCACCTCTAATATATATATATATATATATATATATATATATATATATATATATATATACAGTGGGGCTCGAAAGTTTGGGCACCCCTTGCAGAATCTGTGAAAATATGAGTAATTTTCAAAAAATAAGAGAGATCATACTAAATGCATGTTATTTTTTATTTAGTACTGTCCTGAGTAAGATATTGTACATAAAAGATATTAACATTTAGTCCACAAGACAAAAAAAATGCTGAAATTATTAAAATAACCCCACTCAAAAGTTTGGGAACCCTTGGTTCTTAATACTGTGTTCTGTTACCTGATGATCCATGACTGTCTTTCTGTTTTGTGATGGTTGTTCATGAGTCCCTTGTTTGTTCTGAACAGTTAAACTGAGCAACGTTCTTCAGAAAAATCTTTAAGGTCCTGAAGATTCTTCAGTTTTCCAGCATCTTTGCATATTTGAACCCTTTCAAGCAGTGACTTTATGATTTTAAGATACATCTTTTCACACTAAGGACAATTGAGGGACTCAAACACAACCATTAAAAAAGGTTCAAACATTCGGTGATGCTCCAGAAGGAAACAAGATGCATTAAGAGCTGGGGGGTGAAAACTTTTGGAATTTGAAGATCAAGGTAAATTGTACTTAATTTGTGTACCGGGAAACATACAAGTATCTTCTGTTGCTTACGAAGGGCAGAACTAAATGGAAAAAAATTATATTTCAACAAAATACGACAAATTTGGCCATCTTCATCGTGTTCAAAAGTTTTCACCCCCCCCCCCCCCCCCCCCCAGCTCTTAATGCATCTTGTTTCCTTCTGGAGCATCAGTGAATGTTTGAAATCTTACTGACCTCAAAGTTTTGAACAGTAGTTTATTTTGTATTTATCGTCTATTATTTGTTTCGCATGTTTACATGATCTAATAAACTCCAATATCGCTCAAGAGAGCTTGGTCATTTGTAAATCACACGTTATGTCAGTGATTGGGTCTGGTGAGAATAATTAGCCAGGTTTAAAGTCTCTGTGGTCTCAGAGTGTGAAGACTAGCTTGGCTCAGCTTAATTAGTGCAACTATGGGCCCCTTATTGTCCCAAAGGATGACCTATCATTTTTGCTGCCTGCCTCAGTGCTCAACAGGCCCTATTCAAATATAAAATACAATGATACATATATCTAATGTATGATTTAATGACCTAAAATGAATTGGAGTTTTCAAAACACTTGACAAATGAAACAATAAAATCTTAATTAAAGAAGTACTTTATTTTAATTCCATGAATGAGTTAATTTATGACAATTTTCTCATTTAAGTCTCATAAACAGCATTTGAAAGGTATTTGCTTTCTATATCAGGAATAAAACATGCATTTTGCCTGATGTTGCATTGTAACCTAAATAAAAGAATGAATTATACTATTGTCAACATATGTTGTCTTTTAAGTTTATTATAAACTGCACATACTGTCTGGATCTGGTTTAGGTAGGCCTAATACAGATTCAGTGGGAACAAGCTGATTGAATAATGGTTTATTAAAACCATGTACCACAAAAGCAGACAGACATCCCGAGTTAAACCCTCAAAAATAAATACAAGAGGTGGTATTAAAACTATTAAACGTTTGGGGTTCGTAAGAGTGTTTTACAGAAATAAGTATTTTTATTCAGCGATGACGTATTAATTGATCAGACGTGACAGTCATAATGTACATAGTTATAGAACATTAGTTATAGGAGTGTATTATACACTCATAATACTTCTAATGCTAAATAGGTTTCAAATAAACGCTGTTCTTTTGAACGTTCTATCCATCAAAGATTCTGAATATAAAGTAGCACATTTTTAAACACTGAAATACTAAAGAATCATGTCACGTGTCTCGACGGCTTTTCACAGGAATGCAGTAAATGGCTTTGCTGTTTTATTACGTGGAGAGAGGCTTTCTCTCTCAGTGACAGATCAGTGGACTTACCTTGGTCTCGCCAGTCAAACCTCATTTTTTGATGCACTGACGAAGGACGCGAAGGGGCTGCGTCTGATTAACTAACTGTACTTTGAAGTTGTCAAAGAATAAACGGCATGTAGATATTCAGTAACTAATTACGATGTGCTAACTACACCACGAAAGAGAGTCCTTTAAGAAACAACTCAACCACAACATAGACGAGTTATTTAAATAATTTTATAACATTGAGAATCCCACTGCTTATCTTTACAGGTGCGAATGCGAAGCGTTCACCAGTTAGCGAGCCCAATATATTATATGATATTACAGTGTCACCTCGTGGCAACTAGTGGGCATTGCACTTAAAAGTCCAAACTTGTTTAAGGTAGGCTACGTTAAAATAAAGCAGAAACACCATCGAAATAAATTAGAAGATAAATAATCTTTATTTGACATGTCTTTTTCATATATATAAAATTATGTATCCACAATTAATATTACGAAGGCGTTTACAGAGAATTATTTCTCAGTAGTGGGTGCAAAGCTCCAGCCGGTTTGTGCGCAGGCAGAAAGACAGCCGTCCAGGACGAACGGTTCATCTCAGGACCACACTGTGCTCGAGAACAAATGGAGGGAAACGTCACTACAATCTTGTGTTTGCTATCCTGACTGTCAACCCTTTCAAAATTGTTCATAACGAACAACTAAGAACGTTCGGGAATGAAAACATTCAGTATTGTTTGATGAAAACTGTATGTAGATGAAACACCAATAAAAGACGTTCAAGAATGTGAAAACATTTTTTTTTTAAAATATGGATTGAAACAGATTTACAAAGTGGACGTCTAACTTTCTGCTTAACACACAGACATTTAATTTCTGTGGAGCCACAGTACCCACACCAAGCCCTTCAAGAGAACGACTTCATAAGCCAGTATTGACTACTGGACGTCACTCTGTGAACCACAAGATGTTCCTTTCCCAGAACAATCATCAAACAAAACAGACAAACAAAGAAAAACTACAAATCTTCAGACATTCAAACCCAATTATAGTTGCAAAAAGCACAATTCTTATCTTTATTTTACAACTCCTAAACTAAATTTAAAAGACACAAAAACCCTGCAACCTTTAAAAACAAACTGTAACAATGAATAAACAACCTCCACTGTTCTACAAAATATTCTCCATCTTTAGTTACTTGAACGCAGAAAGAAAAAAGAAAAAAAAGTTTTGCACTGTTCTCTTCCGGGTGGTAATGTTTCATTTAAGTCATTATTTAAAAAAAAGTTAATATACTGTATAGGTTATTAATTACAGTAACAAGGTTCCATGCAATCAGGTATTTAGTTTTTTTTTTTTTTTTTTTTTACTGAGTTCAAGGGATCAGTAGTTATTAGCAAGCCTGTACAAAGATACACTTCCTATTGGTGCAGATGCTAGTGTGATGAATATGAGCGGCCTTGCTGCCTCATGTCAGTACGCTGACCCTAAAGTTACATTTTAATATGTTGCCATTGGAATAGCTAAAAGTGTGAGAGCACATGGGACACAGAGCTTGCCTTTTAAATAGCATTTACACCACTCACATTTGTTACTTGCAAAACAGATGATTCTAGGCTGTGACAAAATGATGCTAACATCATTGTCACAGCTAACAAGTGGACACAGACTCTTCACACTGTGGTTTTACCACGGCAAGCATAATGACACCAGGCACAGGCGTACTGTAGTTGGTTTGCCAATTTGTCTGATAACAGCACACCAGCATTTCCCAACAGACTGATGAAGGCATATGATACCCTTAACAGCAAAACTGACAAACTAAACCACCTGGGTTCTTTCAGTCGAATACATTATTATTACTTTATAAAAAAAAAAAAAAAAATGCAGAATTCATCAAAATTGCAAGAAAAGCACTAGCGGTAGAGAGTCCTCCCTCTGCGGACATGTTGTACGTCAAGCATGTAAGCCCCACTGTGTTAAGGATGATTGTGTGTTCATGATGACGATGTCAACTCAACTGAAATGAACATGAGGAAGGAAAACAAGAGCAAATGGAAAAAGCCATCTGGCAGCATACGGTATTAAAGAAGCTTGAAAAGTGCAGTTTAGGACTGCAGAGTCTCTCACTCTGGATACATTTCAAAGGATAAGCGAGGAAGCAAGTGAAAATACATTCAAGTCAGACCCCTGTACTCCATAATGAGGATGCATGTGTTTGTGTGGAGGAGTGAGTCAGAATGTTAAACATCAAAGATGTCCCAACAAGCAATGCTGCAGATCTGGACTGCCCTTTACGCCAAAGAACCAATCGGTTTCTTTCCTCCTTCTTCCCTCTCATCATATTTAAAACCTGCCATAGATATTAATACTTACAGCATATGGCAGGCTGCACCACATTCGGATCGATTTACTTGCAGCACATAGTTACTAGTGTTCAAATGGAGTTCACTCTAGAGAATAAAATAGGTGGAGAAGAGAAGAAGGCTGGGATAGGATCAGTTTGCGTTTGTGATCCTGTGTACATATTTTGGACAGTTTTGAATTTTTTTGTAGGTAAAATAGATACATGGGACTATTATTTCACATATACTTGAATCTAAAACGAAGTATGTTTCAACATGCTCAGGTTTACATGTCACTTATTTTAGACATCTTTTTTTTTTTTTTTTAAATTCAAGTGCAGTTTAAATATATCTGTTGCCAAGTTGAGCCTTGTGTAAACCGTTATCTAAATGGCTAAGAGGATGAGCTCTCAGCAGTGAAGGTGGCCACCCCATCTGTAAAGAGAGGAACGAGAGAGAAACTGGAGTTGACCACTTAAGAAACTGGCCATTCTGTCCACACATTAAAAGACTCATTTGAAGCCATCTCTATCCTCTCTTTTTCAATTGTGTAAAGTTAATTATTTTGTTTGTGAAGTATTGTTTCATTGCCCCGCACCCCCTCATGAATTTAACCCGTAATACCCAAATGTTTAACGTCAAACCTTCTTCTGCTCCCTCAAGTGCACCAGAAACTGCCCTATTATGTACAGCAAGGATATGAAAGCTTAAAAGCAAAATAAAAGAAAACAAACGGTCACACAACTGCTTGACATGATGGAATCAGGCCCATGCACATGCCAACACACACGCCTAATCTCTCACTCTCTCACACACACACACACACGCACACACAGTAACAGAAACCACAAGCCCTGCTTGTTTTAGTGGTGGCTGGACATGCAGTGAAGACACGGGAGGAGTGATGACGAACTTGTGTGTGAATGTGTGTGTATGGAGTGTAGTCTGTAGAGCTCGGAGGTGGGCGTGTGTGTGTTCATGTGTGTCTGGAGGAAGTTGTCCTAGAATTTCAGCTGCCGACTCTTCCTGTACTTTTCCTCCTCTTCACCTGTAGATCAGGAAAAGAGAGAGAGGGAGAGAGAGGTTATATAGTGACTCCAGGAAATGAAGACCAAAACAATGAAAGTGATTTCGAATCGGACAGGCTGTAGTCAAAGAAAATACCTTTTAAAAGATGAGAGGAGAAAGTTAAACTGCCGGAGGAGAAACAGATCGGAAGAAACAAACAGAAAACGTCAGTATAAGAGAGACAGAAGCATTGACTGGAATATTACGAACAGTCACATCAGAGACAGAAATTACACGTTAGCCACACATAAAGAGGGAAACGTTCTGGGAAGCAGGTTGTACCTTCTAAGTGGTGGCGGGAGATAAACTTGAGGGCCTCATCCAATAGGATGACAGGAATTGAGATCTTGAGGACTACGATCCATTGGGAATAATGCAGTGGAGTTACCTGGAAGATCAGCTGGGGAGCACAAAATGAGAAATGAGAGGTCTGAAAAGAGAGAGAACAATATCTCCTGGAAACACTGTGCATCATTATATGGATTTTCAATGGTCACTACTGTTTTTATGAAACCCATTCAATGTAACTCTGAGGATGATGATGATAATAATAGTATTCAAATATATAATTAAGTCAATAAAGGAATATAGAAGTATAATAATGCTATTATACTGTACAATAAAAAACTACCTACTAATAATAATTTTGGGTAAACACTTTATTTTAAGGTGTCCTTATTACAACTTAAATGTACTTACTATTATTTTAACAATTAAATAATTACATGCAAGTAACCTTAAGCCAAACCCTAATCATAACCCTAAACATAAAGTACATGTATAATGTATTTATAAGTATAATTAATATTACTCAGTACTTACATGTATAATTACAATGTAACAAGGACCTCAAAATAAACTGTCAAGTATTTATTTTAATAGAAGGACCGTAAAATTTCAATGCTAACATGTACGGCTGTCTTAATTGTTGAGATTTCAAGTGTTAAACCAGAGAAATGCTATTTTTGGAAAATCACAGGGAGACCTATATTTATAAATGACTCATTACACATTTGTGAAAATGGTTGGTAGATGTTGTATTTTTAAAGACATGGTGGTTTGTGTGGAGCAGCAGTATTTTAAACGGAGACATTAAGAGTCACTGAAAATGCTAGATCACAAGCTGCTTGCCTGTAAAAACACAGTGCTGCACTTCAAGCACTGAAGCCAGGAGCTTTTTTGTTGTTATTGTTTTTATAACTCAGAAGGTGGTTCTGCATTAACATGATCCACATAAAAAACAGAAATTGCTTTTGTAATGACATGAGGCTACAGTAACTAAAAGCCCATACACACGGAGACGTGTTGAGCTGTATATAAACATTCTGTATTGTACAAGAATTTTGTGCTGATGGATCCATTTTTCATAATCTTACATCTTTCAAGGTTTATGTGCATGCTCCAAGTTCTTCTCTATTTTAAGTGTATCTCTTTGGCATAACTACAGTGCCACATACTGGTCTGGTATGTATACTGCATTGTTTTGAGTCAGTTTCCGTGGTTTCATGTGTACAGAGGTATTTCTTGAGATGAGTTGGTGTTTATGGAATTGTTTCCAAAAAAAGTTCACATAGGGAAAGCTCTGGCTTCGTGTGGATGAGCCCTAAATGTAGTAAATGATTAATGGTTGTTTAAATAAGTAAATACTTTTCATTTAAGGAAGAATGAGGAAGTGAACTATTTTCTGTGAATGTGCTAGACTTCCAATTCAGATCAATAACTTGAAAAATAAAGCATAGCCAATGGTAAAACTATCCATGCTACAAATTTGTGTTTTTAAGATTATATATAGACTGATGATATTGGAAGCCTTACACATTCAAGTTACAGTTTGCCACACTTGCTCTTTTGTTACAAATACGGTGAATAATGACACAGAAAAGAGAGATGTTCCTGTATAACGTATATCGCTCACCGGTAGAGGCTCCACATACAGGATGAGGAAGTGTAGAGACAAGGAAAGAATTATGGCCCCCAGCAGCCATATATTCACCCAGGGTGGCATTCTTATCAGAGACTGATTCTCTGACAGGCTGTAAGAGAGAAGAATAAGGGTCTAAAATGACTAGAATGAGTATTACAGTTACCAAGTAGTCCTTAAAGTTATGCTCACATTAAAAATGACAAAGGGAAGAATGGAAGTAGCAAAAAAAGACATTTAGGCCTACTATTTTTAAAGCAAATGAACTCAAGTGCTGTCACAGACCCAGCACAGCTCCACCGAGCTCATGAGACATCTGAAAGGTGTTTTACAGTAACTACACAGTTGATGCAGAGCTATCACCATGGCAGCAGATCTTACCTGTTAAGAGCGTTGAACATCTCTATGGTAACAAGCACAGAAAGAGCCATGGTGGTGGGGTAACGTGACTCGAAGACCTCACAGTCAATCCCCTGAAACATGGGGTTTTCTTCTGTACACTGCATAAAGTGCCGCTACAGACAAGAAGAAGACAGTTTATAGTCAGTGTGGGGCAGTATCACCAGCCATCTTAAGCATCTTCAGGTTTTTGTTGTCTAAGTGGCATCATTCTTAATAAAACAGAAAGGTGGTGCTTTAGTGCATCTAATATATTCACCATATAAGATGTAAGAGCAATAAGACAGGAAATCGTTTGACCTACTGATGGCAGTCTTTGTGACCTTTGAGGGACTGAAGTGATATCACGAAGAGCAGCTGTGTAGCTCATCCTGTGAGATCTGAACTCCCTGACACTGAACAGCTGTCTTTATTTTAGAATATTCCGACTAAAAACTCAACATTTTCAACTTGTTATTGTGGCATGAATCCTTGGTGGAGCATTTTATTCCAAAACAATCCCAATCCTCTTAAAGAAAACAATATCATTGGGATTTCTCATTGGTTATCATTGATATGACTCTATAATACTTTCTTGTTAATATTTTGTAAGTATTTTATTGTTAACATTTTGTATATATATTTTAATCACATTTCCACTGTGTAGTGCATTGTCTGACCCCATTATGTATACTACACTGCCTATCAAAAGTTTGGGGTCAGAAAGATTTTTATTATTATTATTATTATTTTTATAAATTAATTTTATTCAGCAGAGGTGCATTACATTGATCAAAAGTGACAGTAAATTGCACTCATGTCCCAAAAGTTTTTGAATTAAAGTTCACCCCAAAATTAAGAGAGTCATTATTTTTGTTTTTCTTTATGCATAAAAGGTATTCTCATAGCTTCATAAAGTTACGGTTGAGCCACTGATGTCACATGGACTATTTTAAAGATGTCCTTACTCTTTCTGAGCCTTGGCCATGGTAGTTCCCTTGCTGTCTATGCAATGTCAGAAAGCTCTCGGTTTTCATCAAAAATATCTTAATTTGTGTTCCAAAGATGAACGAAGCTCTAACAAGTTTGGAACTGTCATTGTGTTATTAATAAAGTTATTATTTTAGTTTGTTGTGCCTGAACTCATTTATAACATATTTCTAAAAGTCTGGCATATAATTTTTCAGAAACACTTCTTAAATTAACTCAAGCAAAACTGTACTTCATAAGAGAAATGATCCTATTCATTGAAATAAATCACTTTCTTTTAAATCATTGACTCACCAGCTGATAAAAAGACACCTGTGGCCCGTTCTCATCAAACAAATACCACCAGGTTGCAGCGCCGACAGTGCCTAGACCTACGTATCCTAGAAAAAAACAAGAGTAAAATACTTCCAGTGTGATTTGATGCTTCATAGAGCTGATATGCAGTTTTCAGGGAAGAACTGTAAGTGCACTTATAGTGGCAAAAATTGTCAATAATATTAGATTCTATGGAATAACCAAGATATTGGATTAACCTCCAATGGCCAGGTATCTGAAGAACAGCCAGCCGGAGATGAGAGGCTCCTTAGGGTTTCTGGGAGGCTTGTCCATGATGTCCAGATCAGGGGGGTTGAAGCCCAGGGCAGTGGCCGGCAGACCATCTGTCACCAGGTTCACCCACAACAACTGGACGGGGATCAAAGCCTCAGGCAGGCCTAGGATGGCTGTCAGGAAAATACTGGGATGGGGGAAAATAAGGAACCCACGTGAGTGTAAATGTGGATAGGAAACTGAGGCACTACACCAATCAGGCTCTCACTCACCACACCACCTCTCCCACGTTGGAGGAGATGAGGTAACGGATAAACTGCTTCATGTTGTTGTAGATGGCTCGTCCCTCTTCCACTGCGGCCACAATGGTGGAGAAGTTATCATCTGAGAGCACCATCTCAGAGGCAGACTTGGCTACAGCTGTGCCTGAGCCCATAGCGATGCCA
Organism: Carassius auratus; assembly: GCF_003368295.1. Classification (NCBI taxonomy): domain Eukaryota; kingdom Metazoa; phylum Chordata; class Actinopteri; order Cypriniformes; family Cyprinidae; genus Carassius; species Carassius auratus. Next base: position 16,992,810 of record NC_039272.1, read on the forward strand.
ATTTCAGCCTTTTTTAAGGCCGGGGCATCATTAACACCATCACCAGTCTGAAAGTGAGAACAGAGTGATGTATAAGGTTTAATAGACTCAAACTGGCTTTCCACACAGCACTTAACATTTGGCCCTTCAAAGCCCACTTTGCTCGATAAACTGAATTGTGCCATTTTATCAGACAAGCATTTGCTCTAAAGAAAAGAAAAAAAAAAATGGAAAAAGTTCTGCATGTTTGATAATTTCTGTAAAATGTAATTAAATCAACACAACGAGTGTGTGTTCATTTGCTCCAAGATAAACTGAAGTTGTTTCATTTCTGTATTAATCAGGCTAATTTTTAATTTAACAGTTTATTTTAAGACAAACCACAGAATTTTTTTTTACAAAAAATGTCAGTTCATTAAAAATAAAACAATACTCACATATAACTCAGTACCTCCAAATCAATTCTATGGTATGTTCTATAGAGTGTGTATGTGTTATCAACATTAAAAAAAGAAAGAAAAAAGGCAATTTGTTTGAACAAAGTGGATTCAAGTAAAGATTCAAAACATATTATGCTTATGAAAAGACTTAATGATCCAAAAGTAAATAATATTTGCTCTTTAGTAAATGCTTGTTACAGGCTGAGGATTAACGGGTCAAGTAGAGTATGATCAAATCTTTGTTTTCATGTTCTAAAAGAAGCAAAGCAGCCTCTGTCGTGCACACTGATGTCTAGGAAATGCCTCAAGTCCCCAAATGACAAACAGACACACGCATACAACAGAGCTGGAGGCGACAGCGTGTGAACAGGAAGAGCACTGATGTGCTCTCATAACTCCAGCAGGGAAAATTAGCATAACAGACAAGGCTGTCTATCTCTGAGAGATGTAGGTGCTGCAGAATATTACATTATTGCTAAGAGACTTGAGAATAGAATCAGAGACTTCATCCTTCACATGATCCTCTCAGCTCTCTGATTGTATAATTGCCACCTTAACTCATATTAACAGTTCAGCTGTGACAATTATGATGACAGGCTGTATTTAAAGGTATTCATTCTTGGTAATGAAGCATATTTTCTTTTACTCAAACCAAAAGTATAGCAATTAGATTATACAATGAAATTAATGTTAAATACTAAGGATAATACTTAATAATTCCATTAATGTTCTCATGTTAAAATAGAATTAAAAAAATAAATTTCAGCCCAAAAGTTTTGCACGTCTACTAATAGTTTGTGAATTAAGAAGATGTACAGGCGATAAAAGTGAACTTCCATAAGTAAGGGCAAGATTTAAGGATTAAAATAGATTTAAATGATTTAAATAATTTAATATGTCGCAGCTCTTAATATAGTAACCAATTAACAACTTCCTTTCACTTTTTTCAAGTCAATTTTTTTGTAGCTGGTTGTTGTTGCCGTTCATTTCAGACCCTATTTTGATGTATTTGAACAGTTTGTAACTTTCAAACCAGCAACTAACCACTATATCTCACCATCGCTGTGATCTCATCAAAGGACTGCAGATAAGCAACGATCTTTGACTTGTGTGCAGGCTCGACACGGGCGAAGCACCGTGCCCTTTTCACAGCTTCTCGCTGGGCCTCTGGAGTAAGGTCATCGAACTCCCTGCCTGTGTAGGCTCTTCCTTCCACATCTTCATCCTCGTGGAAAATGCCAATGCGTCTGCAGATGGCCACAGCGGTGCCCTTGTTGTCCCCAGTGATCATGATGACACGTATACCGGCCTTACTGCACAGCTTTATTGAGCCAATCACCTCCTTTCTGGGCGGATCCAACATCCCCACACAGCCAACGAAGGTGAGATTTGACTAAAGAGATAATCAGATGCATGTTATCCCAGATATATAAATTTACATTTACAGTGGCTTTACAAAATACTTCAAATACTTTATGGCATCACTGCACATAATAATATACACAATGAACTGAATAAAAAAGATAACTGGTAAAACTATTGTCTGGAACATGGACAGATGTTTATAAAGTTTCTAACTCTCTCACCTCATACTCGGAGAACTTGGCAGCGTTTTCCAGGTCCATTTTGTCTTGAAGAGGGGGAGAGTCTCGTGTGGCCAGAGCCAAGCAGCGTAGAGTGTCCCTGCCTGTCCCCCAGTCTCTAATAGTGCTCGTCAGCTTCTCCTTTACCGCCATGGTCAACGGGACACGGTCTTTACCGACACGCACAAACTGACAACGGTCAATCACACTCTCTGGAGCGCCCTACATACAAAATGAATGAAAGGAGAAGCAAGGGTGATGCAAACAGCAAAGTTCACTGAAGGTATTGATAGATGTAAGAGGTTTTCAGATGTGAGTTGAGGTTAAAAGTACCTTGACAAACATCTTGTTCTGAGAGTTCGAGCCATTGGGAGTGCAGTACACAGACATGGACTTTCTGTCTCTGGAAAACTCCAGTGTGAATTTTTTCTGCATCAGCTTTCTGATAATCTAAGGGAAAGAAGCAAAAAAAAAAAAAAGGAGATAGATAGAGAGAGAAAGAATGTGGGATGTTAGATCAAACAAAGGTGAAAGACTGCTGTCATTGTGTGTGTGTTGGGAAAGATGTCATTTTCAGCTCTTTTCTAAGGTTTCCTTCAGACAGCACTGTTTGTACTCAGCTATCATGCCCAGGTGGTTGAAGATGAGTTCACACACAGACTCTATGTAACTCTGCACCAGTCTTTTACAACAACAAAAAAATTTAGCCTTTAAAAAAATATCAGCATTCAAATGTCAAATGTTAAAGACCAACAGTTCAAAATTATGTTAAATGAGTGGAGAAGGTTCTAGAGGTCAGTTGTTCAGAGAAGCTATCACAGGGCTCAACAATAAGGCATCACTGCATTACATGCCAAGTTATGTTACAGATGTATAATTTAAACATTTTTAGTTTATACATTTTAAACTTAGCATTGAAAAACAAACACCACCGTTGAAAGGTTTTGGGGTTGGCTAGTGTTTGAAAGAAGTCTCTTATGTTCAATATGTACAATCTTATGCATTTATTTAATCAAATGAAAAACAACAAACACTGTGAAATATTATTACAATTCAAAATAACCTTTTTTATTTCAATACATTTTAAAATCTAATTCATTACTTTGACTGGAAAGCTGAATTCTCAGTAGCCATTCCTCTAGACGAACAGAAATTTATAAATGTTATTATAAATATTTTAATTGTCTTTTTTTTTTTTTACCAATTTAATGTCTTCTGCTGAATAAAAGTATAAATGTATTTTCAAAAATAAATAAATACATAAAAATCTTACTGACCCCACACAGTAGTGTGTTTTCTAAATAAACAATCTATTAAAAAAATAAAACATTTCTGTTGTACGTTCACTTTAAAAAATGTATATAAAACATACAATCCAGATATGCAGGACAAAAATTCAGTGAGGCAAGGGAATTATGTTGCCACTAGGTGGAAACCACCTCCAGCAAATGACAACAGCATATACAGCAGGTAAATTAAGTATTGAACACAATCACCATTTTTCTCAGTAAATATATTTCTAAAGGTGCTGTTGACATGAAGTTACCACCAAATGTCGGTAACAACTCAAGTAATCCATACAAAAACAATGCAAATAAGTTCAGAAATTAAGTTCTGTGTACATTTTTCCATTAATCCTTCCTTCAATTATATGAATTCTGCCAGTGCCACACCATGATGTTTTGGGGTGATGTGCAGTGCCATTTGACCATATTGTATATTATGGCATCCAAAGAGTAACATTTTTCTCATCTGACCAGAATATTTTCTTCCAGTATTTCACAGGCTTGTCTAAATGTGTTGCAGCAAACTTTAAACGGACTTCAACATACTTTTTCTTCAGCAATAGAGCCTTGCGTGGTGAGCGTGCATATACTGTAGGCCATGACGGTTGAGTGCATTACTTGTTGTACTTTTCTTTAAAACAATTGTACGTGCTAATTTCAGGTCTTTCTGAAGCTCTCCACAAGTGATCTTTGGCTCTTTGATAACTCTCATTATAATTATTTTCACTCCTCTGTCAGAAATCTTGTGAAGAGCACCTGGCCGTGGCCGGTTTATGGTGAAATTATGTTATTTCCATTTATGGATTATGGCCCCAACAGTACGTTTTGCAACAATAAGGTTGAGAAGGTCTTGAGAGAGCTCTTTGCTTTTACCAATCATTGAATGTTTCTTGTGTGACACGTTGGTCATGAGACACCTTTTTATAGGCCATCAGTTGGGACTGAACCAACTAATATTATTTCCACTGAGGAGGGACAGGATTGCTTTCCAATTACTGTTAGATTTCAGCTGGTGTCTTAGCTTTCCATGCCTTTTTGCACCTCCCTTTCTTCATGTGTTCAATACTTTCTCCCTGTCATTCTACTTTAATTTATGAACTTATTTGTTTTGCTTTCGTCATATGTATAGATTACTTGGATTGTTACTGACATCTGCTGAAAATTTCATGTCAACAGCACCTTTAGAAATATATTTTCTGATAAAGACAGTGATATGTTCAATACATATTTTACCTGCTGTATGTTGCCCACCTAAGGTACTGTACATCATGCTCTGTCTCTATTTGATGCCTCTGTCCATGGCTCTCTTTAATATCAGGATCAGTACTAAACAAGGCTTGCATGTGTGAGAGAAAACCAGTGTCTCTCCTTCCCAGCTGCCCTGAGAACAACACGACCTCACTCCTCAGAAGGGTTCCCGTGTTCTCTGTCTTCCAAAGCTTTATGAAAAAACATTAAACCCCTCTCTTTATATCCATCAATGTGCCCATCCAACTATCTGTCATCTGTCACTATCTCTCTGAAAGTCTGCCATCAATACGTATTAACAGAAGTACACTATAGTCTCTTTCGTTTTCATTACCCAGTGGAAAGTTTAGCTAACCTCTTCATATGCTCGCCTGGTTATCTAAATATTATGCTTTGTTTCTGGGAGTTTGTGTCACAAAAGGTTTCTTTTTTTGGAGAGGAGAAGGATTGTAGTGTCAGTAAAAAAGACAGTGGTGCCGGTCATTAACTCTTTCAGAGAAAAATGTTTTCCATGAGGAAAAGGGAGAGACCCCACTGTTCCCAGTCTCCCAAATGCAGAAGTGTGCGATGTGTGAGTGGTTTCTATAAACATCTACAAGTGTGCACAAACCTCAAGTCTTTCTCTTTTAGTCTTTAAACTACTGACTTGAATTAACAAGCTATTAAACATGGCTTGCACAAGATGCATGCAGTAGGTTTCTTGATGTTGTTGTTTAATTCCAGTGGTCTTCCTATATATACTGTGAATACACGGTATCATATCTTTTCTTTTAAATATCCTGTCTAGCACCACTGGCCAAACTTTGGCAGCTTTTATATTTCTTCTGAAGACTCATCCATCTATCTCTTTATTTATCGTTTTTCATTACTTCCCGTTGTGTTCTCTTTTACTGCTGTCGATATCATATCATGGTGCACCCCACGGCTCCCTTCTTACCAAGTTGCATGCTGAAGCTCGTTCCACTTTGCTGAGTCCGGAGAGGTCGGTTTTAAACACGTTCATCTTCTCCACCAGAGTCGTGAGCGCAGTTTCTGTGGCCTCGCCCACTTTTTCGTACACTCCTTTGGCCTGTTGGACAATATAACCACAAAAGTGCATTAACATTCAGTGCCCTATTAGCCCAAAAAAAGTTGTGACGTGCCAAGTATGGTAACCCATACTCCGAATTGGTGCTCTGCATTTAACCCATTCAAGTGCACACACACATCAGTGAGAAGTGAACACACCGTGAACACACACCCGGAGCAGTGGGGGTTCAGTTCGCTCAAGGGCACTTTAGCCATGGGTATTGAGGGTGGAAGAGGGCTTAAAATCACTTAAAACAGAAACCTGGAGTAATGCACTCTCTTCAGAAATGACTGTTACAGCGCACTTTAAATGTCACATGGAGCAAGAGAATGTGTAGCAAACAAAATCTAACCTAATCTGATTCTAGTAAGTGCAGCAACATAGCACCTCGTATAATCATTTAAATAATTTCTATATAGGCTCTCAACATTTTAGTGTTTAAGTGTTTACTATATTAATGTCTTTATTTTTATGACCTTTCCAAAATTGTAAATCAAAATTTTAAACCCCCATATTTCCTGGTTTTCCATGACCGTGGGAACCCTGTATATAACTAGGAGTTACTTAGACTGCACCTAAAAATCATTAACGGTGGATGAGTGCGTTTTATAAAAAACCAGCCTCACATTGTTACTCAACATTCAAACACATGGCTCCAGTGTTTACATCTATAATGGTTTATTAGATCTCTAAAGTTCACAGTTCACTCTAAGGATACTCTATGGAAATATTTGCATTATTCCAGGAAGCAGGCTACTATGGTGATGGAACATGACATTTAATTAGGTAGTGATTATTTATCTACACTAATAAGACTTTTAAAATATTTGCTTAATATGGCAGCCTTTAAAGTATTACTATAACTAACGTGGCCTTTTTTAACTCCATAAAATTAGATTGAGTGCCTTCAATAATGAAGCATGCTTTAAAACTCTTTGGCTTGTCTCAACTTGCACTGTCCTTTACCCAACTGACAACCACGGAATAAGCATGATGTTATGCAATGCAGACACCATGATACCATGGCAATGGAACAGAGATGAGAAATGCAAGCCAAATGCGCAAAACAAGCAAATTAAAAAGTTGCCCATCCCTGAGGGACAGAAGATGCATGGTTAACACTTCAGCAATGAGTGCAGGACAGACTCAAAACACTGAATTAGAATCTTTGTTAAAGTAAATGTGGTCTCTGAGCATTAGGTGCAAGAGAGGATCCACGCACACACTGCTGACCTCATTATAGTCCAGCGAGGAGTCGTTGCACAAGGAGCAGATAGTAGCCAGTTCCACCAGACCATCATATTCTCCACACTGCACCGGCTTGTCAGCTTTCAGCCTAAGGGAGAGACAGTTATTGCAAGGGATGTAACTCCAATCTAAGTATCCAGGATGAGAATTCGATTATTTGGAAGAGGTAAAAATGAGATGATGTTCTGTGAAGGATCAAGGGTTCTGAATATGTTGGTGTGTTCTTACACTTGTCCCTCTGGAGCATAGGTTGAGCCGGTGATGGTGAACTCATGCAGGGAGCAGCTGGTGTCATCAGCCTTATTAACCACCAACATCTAAGAGAGACAGAAGTGAGACAGCATGAGAATCACATGCAGATTAATGACACAAACCGAACTTCAGGGTTCACTGTTTTTTTTTTTGTTCATGATTACTGGATATAGGTGTTTTGTTTTTAAGAAGAATGCACTCAGAACATTTCAAGATGAAGAAACATTTCACATTGGCCAAATGGTTTGGCAGAAAAAAAAACTTATTTTTGAGCCTTGAAACTAAAACAAATAAATGTTCAAATAATGTTTTATTCATTTCCATAACATACACATGCCAAGAAATGACCATTTTAAAATTCCCTGATATTCCTATGAGGAAATCCCAGCACATAAAGTTCTAAATGCTCATAAGTTTACCAATTAAAAAGTGGTTATTGTAATTAAAGCTGGAAAAACAAAGGACTCCACAACTGTGCCCAAGAAAACATGCTTTCAAAAAGAATAAGCAATAAGGCATCTGAAAATAGTTACAAACCCCAATCTCATAAAAAAAAAAAGAAATGGAAAAAAACACCAACAGACAGTTATGACTCCACCCAATCGGCTCTGGGGTTTCCCATATCCTTCGTCCAATCAGAGGCAGAGCAATGATGTCATAATGCACTGGCAGAGGGTAGGTGCTTGTGTTTAGTGGCCTGGCATGAGCTCTTGCCTGTCTGAACCAGCACACTCACACAACTGCCTACAGACAACACAAACTACAATAAACTCATGCCTCCTACTGAAATGCCTGCTTTCACTGGACCGAATGAAAACAGATGAGGTGAAAGAGTGACAATCACTTTACCCCTTATTTTGGCTGACATCTGTCTAGTTTTTTATAATTAACTCCAGGTGTTGTACTGTCTTGCGTGCACAACCAAGGTCAAATTCTACTGCATGAGCAGGACAACATGAAGAGGTGAAGATGAGTTCAGCCTGACCACATCAGACAAATCAGCCAAACCCATAATGCAATGCTTTTTCTTTGTTATGACATCCGTCATGCTGAAATGAGCCAGCAGGAGAAGTGGCAGCTCTGGGACAAGTTTGAGCATAGAGAAGAGAGATCTTATTTCCACACTATACCCTTCCTCCAGTATGTGGGCGTAGGGGCAGATGAAACAGGTGGATGGTGGAATGGAACTCATAAAGCCAATTTGGTGAACGCTATTGATCACAGACCTAACCTTTCTGTTCAGATGACAGGTCTGAAATGGAGGTGCGTGCTGGGAAGGAGTAAAAATGAATCCTGGTCATACGAGGTTGATTATGCAGTAGGTGGACTTGCTGAAATGTGTTTTATAATGATTAAAAGCCACTGCGGTTGAGCTCAAAAGGTGCATGGGCGCTAAAACACACACACAAACAAATTCCAGAAGTAGGTTCTTATCAGCATCAGCCCTCAGCTCCATAATGAAGCATCTAAAATTAGATACTGCTAACACAACACTTGCCAAACAGCAATGTATGGGCACTTTCTTAAAAGAAGGTCACATGAAAGGTCTTCTCAAACATACACAAACTGACAGAGGGAAAACATTCTCTCTTGGCGTGACATCATTCAGAGCAAGACTCAATTAAATGTGTCTGATTAAAGAATTAATGAAGCAGTTAAGCTGTAAAAACTTTCAGAGCGCCACAGTACTCCTGCTTCATGTTTGAAACGGACGCACATACACAAAACTTAATTGTGGAAAACACAAAGCAAGCGGCAGACAGCAGCAATCCGAGGACTGGATCATGCCCCTAAGCCCTTAAAATAAATGGATTATTGAGTTAGCTTGCTCTGCAGGAAAGAACAGTCTCTCAGGCAAAAAATGTGCCTTTTTAAAGTAATGACCAAATTATCATAGCAAGAACGGGTTCACAGTACCATTTCACTGCATACGTGCAAATACAGAGTGCTTTTTACTCCATAAAGCTAACATTAAAAAACGAATAATTTTTTGATGCATATATGAGATTGTTTTATTTGAAGAGTAGGCTAGCTGATACTAAACATAAGTTACAAAAGTGTCAGGTTCTCTTTTCTGAAGAACACTATTTTGGGTCCTGCTTCTCTAGTCTTTGACCACACAGGAATCTGTGCCGCTCGATTTCCACAGTCAAACACCATGCAAAAAAACATGGTCAACAGGGAAAGAGGGGGAACAACATTAGATCAAGTTGTCTGTTCACTATCACAATGTACACTCCTTGACCTTGGAATGCTTAGCTCTGACATGTTTATTTAGTGAAGATGTTTTTGTTTCGTGTTATGTCATGTTTAGGTATGTATTATTTACTGGCCTGCACCAATAACTCGATAATAACACCAATAACAATAACACTCCCAACCCTTCATTATTGTTTTTATTTACTTTATTGAATAATTTGCCTAATTTCTGTGTTCTTTGATCTATCAAGTGTTGAGCTCTCACCACAGTTTTATCACATACACTGTTTCAACCCACTCTGCAGAATACCTCAGATTTGCTCCTACAATCAGATCAGAAAATAAGAAAAGGTAATAAGAAAAAATAAGAAAAATAAGAAAAAACACTATCTGGTCATTCTGAATATATTGACACTGGTGGTGGGTATTTACTTTGTAATTATAATTTTTATGCATTACTATTTTTAATAATTTTTTTTAGCTTTCAATTTGTTAACAAACTTATTTAAAATGCAAAGTGTGCAAAAGCATTACTTTATTTAAAGCCCCCCCCCCAATTCCGTAAATTGACACCCACGATGAGCAGAAATTCAAATATGACAATCTCAATGTACTGAAATGTACCCACAAGCAGCAGTGATGCATCAGTAGCATAAAAGAATCTAAAGGAAACATCATGATAAGGGTTGTTGCTAGTCTGTTTTGTTTGTTTATAGTAATTTATAAATCAGATCTGCAACAAAAACACCAACAACCATCCCGTAACTTGGCAGGCATGGAATTCTGTTGCTATATGTTGTCATAGCAACAGATACCAAGGAACAGGGTGGCATGCGGTGATATGCAATGATGAGCCTCTGATAAGAGTGTGTGTGTGTGTGTGTGTGTGTGTGTGTGTGTGTGTGTTTTTCTCAGTAGTGGAAAAGGATTTTAGGTACCCGCATTTCCTCCTGATTTATCCAAAGTGACTTCCGCATTAGTGAAGGTGATACTGTTAGATGATGTCTGGCTTCAACAAGGCACACAGTTAGTTGATTGGCTTAGGTCATCCTGAACAACACCGCACTGTAGTGACAGCACTAATTCCAAACTGGGGATAAGCATCTTCTGTCCCTATAATAAGCCTCTCAGCACTACACTTTTAGTACTTAACATTACAAGGCACAGGGGGTTTAACAGAATGTTGAATCCATTTGGGACGCATTTCCACAAGCTCAATTTTTTAATTCTGTCTCGCATGTGAAATGTCTTTTCTTTAGGGACTTCTTAGGTGATGAATTTCTGCTTCAGGCTTAGGCTGATATTGTTACCTGTTCCCTAACGCGAAGAATGGGAGTAGATGACAAATTAGCAACAGACACATACATATAACTCAGCAAATTTCAATTTAGAAGCTAAATTTGTTTCAAAACTTTTTTCTCTTACTGTCTCAGTCTCCTTCCTATGTGGCAGTACTATGCATTTAAAATGTGTATGAGATTTGGTAATGTCTCATATTAATTTATACTTATTCAAAACAAGCACTACTCTTTAAAAAATAAAAAAATAAAAAGTAACACGAAAGGTGCCAGGCATACCAAAAAGTGTTCAACATACAGTACATTACAGTGAATTGTCCGCATTAGGCTTCCTAAACACGTGCGACTCTGCTCCCTACGGCATTCTTGGATCATTCTGCAGCAGGAGCAGACACAAGGAAGAGCGTGAGAGGAATAAAAATGACAGAGCACAAAAACATGAGGGAAATAAAAGATGGCAAGCGGGAAGCCCTTACTGGGTGAGATGCAGAAGGCCGAGCTATGATGGGAAGAGGATAAGAAGGACGCTTATTGCTTATTAACATGCCTATTATTAACATATTTGCTGTTTATTAGTACTTATAAAGCACATATTCTGCATGACCATATTCTTCATTCCTAATCCTACATAATACCTAAACTTCACAACTACGTTAATAATTACTAAGCAGCAAATTAGAAGTTTACAGAGGCAAACCTCATAGCAAATAGTAGGAATTTGACCTTAAAATAAACTGCGCCCTGAGTTTTTAATTTACATATATTAACAGGATTTAGCAATATATTTTTATGTGGCAGTGTATTTCACAATAATGTCTGGCCAACTTTTTATCATGGCTAATTTACAGCTGCTTGACAAACAAAGACATTTATTTATACACAAATGGATATGCAATGTTAATGAGATACCATATACACACATCTCTCTCTTTCTATGTGTATACACACACAAACACACACACAAACACACACACACAGTTAATATATATATATATATATATATATATATATATATATATATATATATATATATATATATATATATATATATATATATCTGATCAATATACTGGTGCATACTATGTACTGAAAGAACAGCACAGTCTGTTATGTAACTAAGCCCGAAATGAGTATTTATTTCCAGGATAAAGGGTAAACCTTCTTAATTTCGATTATGGATTGAATGACCTTTTATTTAAATTATTTCAATTACACCTTAAATAGGATGTATAAGGTTGATACTAGGTTAAATCTGTGTCCAGGAAGAGCTGGTAAAGTGAATGTCGTGGTGTTTGACTACAGTGCTCGCTCTTAATGTTTGAGCTCTGATCGCTGCAGGTCTGGGATCAGGGTGCGGAGTGCGTAAATATTTACTACAGTGCAGTGGGACTCTTTCCGGAAGGTTCCTGGCACTTGCAGGGAATTAAGCAGCTTCTGAACAATGGGAATACCCTGCTGTTAAACACAGGAGACACCTCGGGCAGAGACACACTGACGGACTTTCAGCACACACACACACGTTCAGTGAGGCATTGCAACCAGGGTTATAAAATCTCCATGCCATAGGACTTAGCAAAAAAGCACACACAAACATACAGGTTTCTTTGTAAACAGAGAAAACAATGGAGCAGCTCACAATGGAACATGTTTACATGAACATGTGCAGCACCACACTGGAAAAAAAAAAAAATAATAATAATAATTTGATATGACTTCAATATTCCAATCATGACTTTTCAATTGAAATCATATAGATCGCAAAACTAGAAACTGGAAATGCAAGGAGTCTGGTAAATGAATAAAAAGGGAAGGAGAGGTACAAATGGTGAAAAAAATAAAAATAAATAATTAATTCTCCAAACCTTTCCTGCACTCTACTTTTGAAATAGCATGGAACACGGTGACAAAAAGCTATGTACTGTATATAAGGCCTGAACTCTGACTTTAAATGGCCTGAAGTGAGAACCGGTTCTTGTAATATTGTACACGGATCTACCTCAGGGGTTTGACTAAAAAGCCTGTGGCCTTGATGGAGCCACATCTGCAGCTGTAGAAGGATATAACGTAAAAGCTGTTGCAATCACGTCCTGCCGACTTGCCTGTACAAGTTAAGGATTTTCCATTGCATACAAACACAAACGTACTCCTTGAGTGAGTGTCTCAGAGTGATTTCCAAATGTCCTGGCTCTGAGAAAGCAACGACATAAAAGAGAAAAAATCTCAGTAATAACAAGAACAGCCTCTAGGCCAGAGTGATGGCACTGAAATAATGCCATGACACCTTAAAACACACACACAAAAAAAATCAAGTAATGAAACTACATGGTGGTTCTTGGCTGTCCTCGGGTTACTATGTGTCACACACACCTCTCTGAATATAGGTGGTACAAGTCATGCCAATAAAAAACATGGGAACTTGATTTTTTCTGTTTAGTGAATGTGAAGATATGACAGTGGTAAAAAATTAAAGAAACTAATTCTATAGGAAACAAGTACACAAATTCAGTGATAGTTCATGGGTGTGTTAACCGGATCAAAAAGCTTCAAGGTGAATAATACATTTATTACTTTATTTATTCATCTTCGTTAATGTTAGTTAATGAAATTACAGTTATTCATTGTTAGTTCATGGTAATTCACAGTGCATTAACTAATGTTAACAAGCACAACTTTTGATTTAAATAATGCATTAGTAAATGTTGAAATTAACATGAACTAAGACTTATAAATGCTGTAGAAGGATGGTTCTTGCTTAGTTCATGTTAACGAAAGTAGTTAACTAACATTAAGTAATGGAACCTTATTCTAAAGTGTTACCAACTACTGTTTTCACACCAGTTTCCCAAACACTCTGCCTGACTGCCATTGGACAATCATGTAGTCCTGTCTTAAACGTACCCACTGGCTGAGACAAGTCTAGTCTTAGTCTTAATGTATTGATATAAAATAAATTTGAAAAAATCATCAAAAAAGAGATGTAGTTTTAAAATAAAGTTGAAGTAGGGCTGCAGGAAAAATCACATGTGATTGTCTTGTGCATCTCATCAGTAAAGCCAGTTCTGCTAATAGAAGTAAATTTCCAACGTGCTTTTAGATCAGATATTACAGAAAGCATGTAATGAAGATTTACTACTAATCACAGAAACGGCTTTTCCTTACGAGATGCGAGTGACAATCACATGCAATTTATCGTGAAGGCCTAATTACAAGGGCACATGTAAAAAAAAAAAATAATAATAATAAATTATTTTTTGAAAGTACACCGGACAAAAACCTAATAATCACGCCGTGTCTCTAAGCACTTAAAAAGTGCAGCTGAGTCTCTGAACTGGCTCTGGACTGCTTTTCAGCATCCCACCAAGTCTAGTACTTCTAACTCTCATGTTGTGCTTGGTATGTTTCTGTGGTCTTCCATATGGCAGCCAAAGAAAGCTGCTGCATCACTCAGCTCTGTATGAGAGGCCCTGGCACAAGATCAAAGACCTGCTCTGATGGTAAACACCACTGTAGCCTCCAGGCCTGTGAAACCCACTTGCCAGTGCACCAGAAACCACAGAAATAGGGTACACATACATAAGCCTGGAATCAGTGGGAAAGAATTCCGAGCCATTGTCTAAAAGGAATTCACATGATGCTCCCCCGGCCTCAAGGGTCGGGTCTGGTCTGCATCCCCCCTCACCCCCCACCCCCCACCACACACACAAAAAAAGGGGTATTTCTCAGGGAAATCAATCCTGATTTTAGCAAAAAATAAAATGCCATTTTTAGGCGACTTCCATTGCCTTACTTCATGACAGTTTGAAAATGGTTCTGGCTCGGGTTATAGTCCATAATAAATCACCTCTTGTAAATGTATGAAAAAAGAGGTTCAAATCTGTGTTGTTTCAGTTCTAAATAAAAAGAAAAAAGCTCACACACGACCATATGTCTGCAGACGACCGAGATGAAAAATGAAGCTGTCATCTACCCAGGCATAAAATCAAGATCTGCCCGCAGACATCAGTTCTGATGCTGAATAAGACACCAACTATGCATCTGGCTTGAACGGCCATTCACTCACCTTGCAGACAGACATCTGGTTGGTTGTCAGGGTCCCCGTCTTGTCTGAGCAGATAACAGAGGTGCATCCCAACGTCTCCACTGAGGGCAGAGAACGGACAATGGCATTTTTCTTGGCCATACGACGAGTGCCCAATGCCAGGCAGGTGGTGATGACAGCTGGAAGACCCTCTGGGATGGCTGCCACTGCCAAGGCCACAGCTATTTTGAAATAGTAGATGGCACCTCGAATCCATGAGCCACCATGGACCGGGTCAGCGAAATGGCCGATGTTAATGACCCAGACGGCGACGCAGATGAGGGAAATGACCTTTGAAAGCTGTTGGCCAAACTCATCCAGCTTCTGTTGCAGCGGGGTCTTCTCCTGTTCAGTTGATGCCATTTGGTTGCGGATCTTGCCGATTTCAGTGGAAACGCCGGTGGAGACAACAATACCGATAGCCCGACCCGCAGCAATGTTTGTGCCCTTTTGGAAAACATGAGAACATGCATATATAAGCACATATACACTTAAATGGAACAAAGCCACCAAAAGACTTTTCAAATCTCAATTTACACTTTTGCAGACTTGGAAACAACAACAGCAGCATCAGAAGTTCCTCAGTCTCATATAATTTTATAAAACATAGTTTGGAAAAATCATTGACTTGTGTGGAGTTGGCTATAATGTCATTAGGGATATTTTCCTCTAATAGGAAACTACATCTTTCATTACCACAATGTGTTGGAAAATGCATAAAGTGAGACTATAAAAGCACAGAGGCCATATATAGTTTATTTTAAACGACTAAAGAAGAAAACAGGCAGACTGCATTAACTCTGACGTTATACTATCACTCACTATGCCAATAACGTCACCTGGGGTGTTCCCTATCCCCAGATGATGTTAACGCAACCTAAGTGGATTGAGAGCAAACGAATGCATGCCTACTTATAGCATCTGAATGACCACAAACAAACACAGACAGGAAGAGCATGTTTAGACTGATCAAAATACTTAGGCCTAAGTCTTATTATACCCTCTGTAACCCTATATATATATATGACATAGCAAAGAATAATTACGTAATGCATAACATGACTAAACATGCTACTAGCTAGGTAATTCTTATATGCAAATATAAGGCTTATATGCACATGAGGCAGTTCTCCTCTCAAAACAGGAAGTGAAATGCTTACAGAAAACAGCATGTTCTTTTTGTCTTGATTGACAGCTCGTGGATCTGGCACAGGATCAGTGTGTTTGATAACAGACACAGACTCGCCTAAAGAACACATTGGTAGTTTTAAATCAAGCCATACCGAGAACTGAGCAGTGAAATGCTAAGCTGTTCATCTCAGATGTCCACAGTACCTGTGAGAATTGACTGGTCCACTCTCAGGGTGGTGGATTTGATTGAAGTGATCCTGATATCTGCTGGCACCTTGTCTCCAACTAGAAAATAAAATGGGTTGAGAGTTAATTCATCAAAAAAAAAAAAAGAAGTAAAAAAGGTGTGTAGGACATATGCCTGAAGGGTCAAAACTGCAATCATGAACATGAAATAAGAGAGGCCACTGCACAGCCATCATTTAAGGCTGTTCTTGACCTCGTTTCAGGTAAACACTTCATTACAACAGATCGAAGTCAAGCTACTAGGAAACAAAGCCTGAAGCAAAGCAAAAAAGCAACTGAAACAGGGAAAAAAAATTGTAAAAGAGTGAGAGAGACACCACCTCGAAGACTAACTGCAGACACACTGGAACACCGCTCGATAGCCAGTTGATGAGAGTACATGGAGTGATCAATATTGAGTTCATGCACTATGTTTAAAAGAAAAAAAGTTTCTAATACAAAAGAATAGAAAAAAAAACAAGCTGGGAAAAGCCCAGGCAGTTAGATGAGACAGAATCAGTCAATAGGTGTACATTTAAACTGGGTTTTGTGAACTCTGGTAGCCATTTAGAATTTGAGCAGTAGATATTGTGTAGTGGCATGACTTAATGAACTGTTGCTCCTTCCTTCCTGAGAAATTAAGACAAAGCTTCAAATATACTCATCGCACAAGCTGCAGGGATCTGCTTGTGCATTCAAAGCTCAAACAAAGGATGATACAGCAAATCATAAATCGAGCATATTGAAAATGATGAAACTTTTTTTCCCTGAAAACTGCAATTAAACAAAAGCCTTGACAAGTTGTTGTGAGCAATGGCTTTTCCAACAAAAGCACCAGAGATTTCCTCTGAATTCCTGCCATCATTAAACATATACCATCACTCTTCTTTGGATTATTCAGAAAACACTCCGTTCTTACTATAATCAATTTAGAAAATAGTTGCTCTGCTTAATAGTTTTCTGTAAATTGATCATTTCTTTCAGGATTCTTTGATTTATTTAAACACACACATACAACTATCATACAATATGCATCTACTGTATATTACTATATATATATATATATATATATATATATATATATATATATATATGGGTGGGTGTCAGTGAGCTTGCAAATTCTCATCCCCATGTCATATAGCTCCTGGACCAGGACAAAGAGGCTGTGGGGGCAACTTAAAGGACAATTTACAGCCATTAGAGTCCCTTAGTGTAGTAATTATGCTCCATTTAAACCCTTAGGCTGAGCTTGAGGTGCCTGGGGGCAGCAAGGCATGCAAGACAGCAGCCGCACTTCCCCTTAGTCTCTTACACACTGTTAGACATATGGTTGAGTGGTCCAGACAATCTAGAAAAAAGTCATGGTTAAGTGGAACTTTTTCACAGGACAAAAAAAATAATTATCGTCAGTCTGTTTCTGTTGTTTTGCTCCACAATAAATCATTTGTTAGTCATAGTCACATGATGTTGCATAATACTATCATGTACAGTAAAACACTCTCTCATCCCATCTTTCTTTTTCCATTCTTTCCTCTCCAACCCTCTGGATATGATTTCTCAGCCGTGTGGTCTCTCTTCCTCCCACGTCGCAGGAATGGCTCACATCAGCCTTGGGAGACAACACCCCCATCAGGGGCAGCTCTGTGTGGGAGTTGGGATAGAGAGGGCACGGTGGGCAGGAGACTGTTTATGCTCCCAGAACGATGGACCGTTCTCTTCTCTTTCTTGGATTTTATCGCGCTCTCTCTCCCCCCTCAGCGGTGTCTTCCACCCACTCAGTCTCACTGGAATGGGTACTGAACCCATCTAAATGCTAATGTGAACCACTTTTTGCCATACCGATCCAGAACAATGCAAAGTGAGCTAAATATACAAAGACATTATGACAGTAGATGGCAAGCATCTGATAGCAGGAAACAGGCCTCCATGGACAACGGTCATAAACTTGATTAGAACGGGTGACGCATGCTTACTTGTAAATGTGGAACGTTGTAATAACAGAGGCTGGCGAGTGCAAGATGTTTGCAAATGCTGATCAAAACGGTCTCTAACAGCCTGTGGGTATGACTAAAAGATGATGGGATTGAAGTGAATTTATTTAAAAAAAACACAGTCGATGCTTCACTGTTACTCATTCCAAAGAGCGTGAAAAAACAACTAAAGTTTTCCCAAATCTGCAGGCTTTCTGTAAACTCTTCTGGTTCTTTGGATATTCTAATGGAGTGAGAATGTTATTTTTAAGCCTCCGCAACAGTGGAGGGAAAGTTCCACTTTGGACACTGTGATTACCGCAAACATAACGTTGGCCGAACGCTGACACGATGCTGGGCTGACTGGAAATTGAAAAGTGTAAACAATCTATAAATATCTATAGTACTCATGCATGCAAAAAAAAAAAAAAAAATGGCTGAACACAGTTTTCCAACCTCCAATTCATTTGGTTGAACGCGCCAAAAGTTCTGATGGAATTGCCACTCACGAATGGCGGGTACAGGAAAGACTCTGCAGCGAGGAGAGGGGAATGGCTGTTGTGGGTTATTTTTGGTTGCCATTTGTTTTGATTTTTTTTTCTGTAGTAACCAATTTATAGTTCTCACAAGTGCCTTTTTCCATTGTGTAATTTTCATTCAACCTCCAGAACAAGTGAAAGGGTTTTTAGGTCCGGGTTGTGTGTTTGCTTACACGTTTGATATAGCTTAGCAACAAGATTATGTCATCGGCATAGTCAGTTTAGACAGATATTGAGAAATATTTCAGCAGATGCAGCTGACAACACCTCCGTCCTGCCAGCGCTTCCCACTTACCGAACAGGACTTGTTAAATGCTACGACTACAGTATAATCAATGAACTCAGCATGTGTGTGAATGTGTCTACACCTCGTTAGTGGATTCTCATAGCTATAAACCAGCGGACGGATCTTAAACTTAAAGTGGCACCTCGCTTTCCCCCACTACCAATGATAACAAAGTACAGAAGATAGAGTGCGTTCCAGCCGTTTCCACTCTTACAGACCTCTGGTGTGGAAACACCTCTCCTCTTCTCCCCCCAGACTAATTCACCTTGTCTAGTTTTTGTTCAGCTTGCAGGCTGGGAAGTGCTCTAGGCCTCAGGAAGAGGAAAATACCAAAAATCTCCCTCACAAGAATATCTATCAAACTGGTCACAGTGTTTAACTACACCACAACAAAAATGTTTGTGTTCAAAATGCTGTAGGATAAGGATTTGTGAACATTTCTGATGTTATTATTCCTAGATACAAAGAATTGCTTTGCAAAGGACCACCTTTCTAAAACACAAGGCAGTTAAATATATATATATTTGTTTAAATATACATTTACTGTGAAAATTTAAATGTTGTAAAATGTGGTAAATATTTAATTTGTATTAATTTAGCATTACGTTTACTCCATTTTCCTTGTGTAAACCCAAAGATGAGCAAAAACTAGGGCTATCAGCATAATAATTCCGATTTATAATTTATTTCTTATATATACTTATTTCTTATATGTAAAGCTGATTTGCTTTCTTTTCCAGTCACAAACCATGATGCACAACTTTTGATGGTCACAGAATTTTTATTTTATTGCATTTTGCTTGTTACCTCCCCCAGTTACATCTCACTCGTCCAGAATCCTATTCAACATGACTTAAAATATGAACCGATTGGGTGCAATTTCATCACACTCAAGCCAGAAACTTGATGCTGGAAACATCTGGACTGACAGTGATGTCTGGTAGTTACGTTACATGTCTGTCAGTTTGACCTTGACATGGGAGGGACTCTAGGGCCGGTTACCATGGTGACTTGGCTCATAGGTGTCAAGGAGTGAAGTCTGACAGCAGGAGTGTGTGCATGTGTGTGGAGAGGAGAATCTGGCCGTTGGAATGTGGGCTTGTCGAGGCATAAGTCCAAACGGTGCACCTTACCACCGTGCTAAGACAGGTAATGTAACCCACATCTCATCCACATCTCTTTAATCCAGCCTGTCTCTTTCACTCTGCATCTAGCTGCGTTATCGCTCCCTCCTGCTCATCAGTCTTTCATGCTTTTGCTCTCTCACACCGCTCCCCCTTCACCACCTCCCTCACATTTTGTATCTCTCTGTGCACACATTTCCTCTCACTCCCCCCGCACCAGTCTCAATTTCACTCCCATTCACTGCGATGTGGCCACATCCATGTTTTTGAATGAACGCGGATGCTCTTAAACATGAATCAGGAAATCTTGTGGTGTAACATAGGCATTATTAGTCTGACCTTTATTATGTTTTCACTGTAATAGTGAAAAGCAGATCCTTGTTGTCGTCTCCTTTCCCCTCACCTCTTCTACTCCACACTTGACTGACACTGACTGGAGATCATTAGCAAGCAGGAGTTTAGAGAAGCAAAGAATGATGACTTTAACGCTGAGACTAGCTTTACATGTTTGAGTGTGATGCACAGATTTGGACAAGCCATAACAGAAAGGCAACAGGCCTATTTTTATCTCAGTGTCTACATATACACTGGCAGTATCCCTAACAGAGAGTGGGCATGTTTGTATGTGTGAGGGAGGCATTTGGTAAACCTGTAGTCACATGAAGGTGGAGAATGGTGGGACTGACAGTGTGGAAAAAAGCATGTTTGAAAAAAGAGGTAAGGCAGAGGACTAGTCATTTTTCAGCTTCGTACAATGAACAGAATACACACACACACACACACACACACTGATTTTTCCTGCATGTCTCTGCTTGGCACCATCAAACTCACAGGAAAGCCACTTACGTAAGACAGTCTGGGATATTCCTGCTCTGCCTTCAAGTTTTTGGCAAGGAGCCCACACACACACACACACACACAGAAACCCTGAAGGGTTCCCGTTCAGGGCACAGTTGCGGTGAAATGCACACTCTGGGCAGCCACACAAAGGCCAATAGGAAGACTAGGGAAAACGACAGCCGTGTTTGTGTGTTTTGGGTACAGCAAGGTGGTAATGACTGGAAGAAAAAAAGAAAAAAAGAAAAAAAAAAGGACCAGGCCAGCTCCACTGCATATTATGTCATACCACATGGGTAAATGTTCAGCAGAAACCTCCAAATGTCCACAGGACTCTGGAGCTGGAGGTTGTGGAGTATCCTTTTTGTTCCACAAACAAAATCTCTGCAGATTTCAGTACCTCAATTTACTCAAGGAAAGTGACTGAGAGCAGATGAGGTTTTATCAAATGGGACGGAGAGAGTAGGGAAAATTATGAAAGGGAACAGGAAAGAGTAGAAACAGGTCCAAGCTTACCAGAAACCTCCACTATATCTCCAGGCACAATGTCTCGAGCTTTGATCCTCTGGACGGCAGTGCGGTTCATGCGGTAGACTTTGCCCATCTCTGGCTCATATTCCTTCAGAGCCTCGATAGCATCCTCTGCATTTCGCTCCTGAGACCATACAAAACCATACAAAGGAATCAGCAAGGATGCACAGCCCGTATTTCATTTGATTTCATTTATGCCATTGGTCTGATAAGGCTAAACAACAGTAGCCTACTCCTACAGCTTTCAAAATAAATGGTTATCTAATTCTCTTGCTGTACATTTGAATGTTCTAATAAAAAGCTTTAAAAAGCTAGATAATAAAAATATATAATTTATAATATTCAAATGAATATTAGAAAATAAAAATTATATGAATTAAAAAATATAATATAATTAATTATATAAAAATGTATATTATAAATCAAATATTTAAAAAAAGAAAGTACTGGCCATCATATCGGTTGTCAGACAAAAGTTAGACAGATGCATCATTAATATCAATAGTTCTAATAGGGTCTAACAGTCATAGCACTTTAGCGAGCATACACAACTTTTCCTCTTTAATTTTTTTCCCCAGAGTTAAGAAATGTGATTTCTAAATTCAAACAGAAGTCAAATATAGCATGACGAGGATTATAGGATTAATAGGATTACAATAATTAGGTAAATCTCTTAGCACTGTCAAAGCTGTCCACTGCTGTGTTCAGATACGGTGTTGTAAATGTAAATTACATGTCACATCCTTCTGTACGCACTAATAAACAAATCTAAACGATGATCACTTGTCATGTTTATGAACACAAGACTGTAGTAGTAGTAGTAGTAGTAGTAAAGTATCTAATGCTAAACAGTAGGACATCAAGCAGACTCGCTCTTCGTCATCGAGAAGATAGATTTGATCATTAGTTGAAATTCCTTGTGGTCCTTCAGTTTCTCAGCCCACACACACCCACCTGCCAGACTCCAATGACTGCATTGGCCACCAGAATGAGCAGGATTACAATTGGCTCCACGAAGGCTGTGGTCGACTCCTCCCCATCCTCAAACAGTGCCAACACCTAATGAACAAACAACATCAATTACTCCTACCTCACATTCAAAGCTCACTTCTGTTAAGGTTACTGAAATGAGAAGTCAAGTATTCACAAATACCCTTAAATAAATAAAAAAAAAAGATAGACACAATATATTTATACACACAGTTCATCATTTGGTCCACCAGCATAAGTTTGGAAACTAAATTAATTAAGAAATTGTAACTTTTATTTAGGAAGGAGACATTGCATTGCAAGAAATTTTTAATGTTACACATGATTATCTTTCTGAATACTGTAGATATGGCCTCAGAAAACTGAGTTGTCCATCACGGGATTAAATTAAATTTCAAAATAAACAGATTTTTACAATTGTGATATTATTTCACAACATTACCGCTTTTAATGTACTTTTTCTGATCAAACTAATATAGACTTGAAGAGTGGACTTCTTTCTTGAACATAAAAAAACATCTTCTGCTGGCACAGAAAGCAAAGTATTCCAACTAACAAACAACTGAAAACGTATTTTCTGTTGAACCCAGGATCTGACAGTACCACTGTTAAATAAACAGCACAATAAACATCAAGCTCTGGCTGTTATGAAACAAAATACTGGATCATCACTCCACACCCATTACAAATATTCCAATGAAATCATGCCATCAGGTACATGCCCCGGGCAGAGACTGTATGTTGGAGTTCACGATGGGAGGCATTTTTAGAAAAACCCAAGCTAAAATAAGCTGAAATGAATTTCATGCAATGTGCTTGTTCTGGAAACATATCAGTTGCGTTGCTGTTTATGCTGGGTCAGAGAGCTCTCAGATTTCAGCAAAAATATCTTAATTTGTGTTCCAGAGATGAATGGAGGTCTTATGGGTTTGGAACTACATGAGGGAAGGTAATTTTAGACAGAACTTTAACTTTGGGGTGAACTACCCTTTAAAGTAAAAAATGAAGGGGAGGGATAGAGACTGGAAGAGTAGTGCAAGTGTTACAAAATTAAAGATAAGGGACGGGCTAAGTTGTATGGCCTCCTCCAGTTTTCCTGGTGTCCTCCACATTTTGTATTCATACAGCACTCTCTCTCCTTCCACCTAATTCTAAGCAACTTAGATACAGATCAGTCATAGAGCAGTCTGTCTTTAACGTTTCATTACAAACTGATGAGTCCCAAGCAGAGGCTTCTTTAAGTCACTGAGTAACCGTGAAATAAGATGGGCAGGCGAATGAAGGGGGAGTGAATGTAAAGACCAAAAATAGAAAAAATAAGACAGCGATGAAGAGCAAAAAGGAGTTCATAAAACAAAATGGATGGAAAGATGACGATTATTGAAATATTGAGGAAAGCCACACAGATGAGTGGCTTAGAGTTTAGATCACAGAGCTCAGCTAAATCCTGTCAAATCATGGCTCTGGGCAACTTGTCTGACTGAGGTCTATTCACCTATAAATATCAGTAGACTGTAGATCCTCTCTGCATTCCCTCGAGTTTTTACACTTCAAACAGAATACAAATGGACTGACTAGATCGGTTCCGCTTGCAAACAATGGCAAACAAATCGCTATTAGTTTGAACATTTTTCAAAGACTTCAAAGCAACATCTCTTGTGTTCCACAGAGAAACGTCAGTCATTTAGGTTCTAAAAGATATGTAGGGTAAGAATATGATGAAAAAATTTTTTTTGGAGTGAACTATCCTTTTAAGATACCATGAAATGATTTCTCTACAATTACAAGACAACTGAAAACAGTATTTGGATCAATTTGAGCCAACTGTGATCCAGATTTGAGGTTTATTTCGACGTTTTAGAATCTGATGGCCTATACAAACTCCTAACTTCACATTTTTTACGGAAAGTACTGTGAATACTATACCAAAAACATGAATTAAAAGTTTTTATTGCATCACTAGCTACAGGTTATTCACAGTGACCAAAAATTGACCTTAGGAAAGGTTTCTGATAACATATTTTCACGTTGAAGTGGTACCTAAATTCATAATTTTCACCCCAACCCTGGAAGCATAAAAACTCCTTCAAAACTGCTCCACTGAGAGGCTTTTCTCAAAACATCAAATTGAAGAGCCTCTAGGTGGGCATACTCTTTACCATTTAAAGGCAGGAAGTCTATCCATTGTTCAAGTGACCTTTTCTCTGATGACGTGCAGGGCTGTGCAGTGCTGAAGTCTCAAGTGTGAAAGATTCTCACTTTATATTGAGCTCTAATAGAAAATAGCTAAATGTCATTACACTGATGTAGAATCTGCCAGAGATCTTCTGAAGCCGTGACTGATAATGCAGAGAGAGCTGTACACCAGAAATGCACGGACAAGATCTACACGAGAAGGATGTTAGAAACAGCTGACCTGAAAAATGAAAGATGACACAAAAGGAATGAAAAACTTCTCAGGACAGAAGCAATGCAGCTAGTTATCTGAAATTAAATGAAAATGGGCAACCAATTCGGGCGTCTTGGGACCAGCAGTCGCATGGCTGCACATTTAGATCTGTTTGTTTCTATCCAATAGCTCTCGTTCCCAGCACATGCTGTTCTAGAATGAGTCAGGCTATCATACCCTCATAACACTTCACACACACACACAAAAAGAAAACTACATTTTTGCCTCTGCGGCTCCTCCATCACTTAGATACCGACAGGCTTTGTTCTCATAACATGCAAAAAAATCAGGAAAGCTGAATGCTACAGATTTTAATATATTCAAAAATGCACACAAATGAGTTCCAAGACTGGGCTGATCTCCCCGGAGTATTTCCATAGCACCATAGCATTTGTCCAGCACACAAACACACACAAGGCTTTCTGGGAGGTCTAATACAATATTTTTATCAGTTTCAAGTGTTCCACAGGACTCCAGTGGTCGGAAGACTGGTGCTCGCCTCATAGAATTTAACCACGGTTAAGACAATAAAAGTACGGGTGAAAGACACAATGATAGATGACATGAGCAGAGCTCCAAATGTTTATCTACTTGAAGAAGACACTGAACGCAGATGTCTGGAAACCAAAAGCATGTACACAAAAACCACAGCAGTGTGTCTGACTGTCCGTTCCACTGCGGGTGAGCAAGAGTGTGTGCACACTTATGTTATATTGCTCTCACAGAACGGCGGGGGGCTGGAGTGGTTCGACCGTGGCCCCTCTTGCTACAAGTCAGACGGAAAGTTCATAAAAAGGTAAATTCATGAAACCCAAAAAGAAAAACAGACTGTGCTCACCAGTTTAATAAGTCACAGTTTTAGAAAGTCTGGTGTGCTGCTCAACAGAACCACGGCAACACAATAATGACATGACAGCATAAGGATAGTTTATCTACTAAAGTCTAATTTATGCAAATCTGACTGTAGTTTAAAGACGGTAAGAAAAAGTCAGAAAGGATGCAATAAATTGATCAAAAGTGACAGATGTGTTTTAAACAAAATTTTTAATTATATTAAAATAGAAACAGATAATTAAAATTGCAGTAAGATTTCACAAATGTTGATCAAATGAATGAAGTCTAAATGAGCATTTAAGAGTTTCTTTAAAAAAATATTACTGACCTCAAACTTTTAAAAGGTAGTACATTAAAGGCATAACTTTTTTTAAAAATTCAGCCAGCTGAGAGGGTGAGATGGCTGTTAGACTTTCAACACTACAAATGCAAGATGATTTGTGTTTCAAATTCATCTTATTTGCACCCTGTCTCGCAATGTTTTTTCTGCATCTTGCACCATGATCATTGCATTTTTAGGAGGCATTTTTAGAACTTTGAAAAACTAATCTTGATTGTTCTGTCCTACCGTATGCTCCATATCAAATGTTTGGTAAATCAGACCCTATATGAGGTGTATTATACTGTGCTTCCTCAATTATGTAGTCGATAATGAAAGTATGTCGTTTTACACATCTAATTCACAGACTTATACCTGACGTAACACCATTGAGATAAATTGCTATAGCAATCTTGCAGGTGATAAACTTGCAGCGCTGAAGATGGTTTATTTCCAAGGCCTAACTGAAAAAATGATGAGTGCACATCCAGATCCTTTGAAGTTTTCTGACATGAATGATGAATGAATGATGCATTTATATGGTTTATAGACAAATGAGCTTTAACTTTAAGCCACCTCATTCATTTACCTGTGTTCTCTAGTGAAAGCACAAAACCCAGGTTAATGACCTTAAACCACACAAATGAGTCCTGGTGAGGGATTAA
Source organism: Carassius auratus (assembly GCF_003368295.1). Taxonomy (NCBI): domain Eukaryota; kingdom Metazoa; phylum Chordata; class Actinopteri; order Cypriniformes; family Cyprinidae; genus Carassius; species Carassius auratus. Next base: position 17,019,390 of record NC_039272.1, read on the forward strand.
CATATCTCATTTGACTACAAAGAGAGATTTTAAAAATGAAAAAATGATTTTAAAAAATCTCACTTAATCTCTCTTCAGTGCTCGGATTATTGACAATCATTTAGTGACATTTGAAGTTTGGCACACCAGAATACAAACTGGATGTGATAGATGGTGACGGCAAATTCATTCTGTCTCATTTTTTAGCATTACTTCACCAATTGCATGAACTATAACTGCTATAAAACTTACGGTGGGGTCTGGCAGTCATACTATTTATTGTGCTGGGAATAAAATACAATTTCTGAATCACATTCAAACCAGAAAGAAAGTCACTTACGAAAGACACGCAAGCTGCCAGCAGCAGAATCCTCACCAGGAGGTCCTCAAACTGCTCCACCACCAACTCCCACAGTGATTTACCTGTGAGAGAGACAAATATGGGAATGACAAACAGACCGATGGACAGACTAAATGTTCAAGTATTGGATGACAAGTTAAACCACACAGCTGTAATGCAGTGCATGTGTTTGTGCATGTGTGCATAGTCTTAAAGTAAGTCTTAAAGTTTACCCCCTCTAGTAAAACTGAATGACTGAGCCCGTGCTAACGGTGCAACCCATAAAGAGAGAGCAATAACAACATGATGGAAAGATCAATATTTACCTTCTTCGGCTGGGAGCTCTGTCAGTCAAAACACGGCAAGGCAATCCGTTGTGGAACGAGAGGCAGGGTACGAGGGAGAGAGAGAGAGAGAGAAAGAGGGGACAAAACAGAGGGTATTCTGTTAGAAAGGCCATACGGTAAAAACGTTTTTTAAACAGCTTCTTTTACATCACACTGCGTTGCCTGTGATAGTGCCAGTTGGCTTCATTTTTTGCCTGAATGTTAAATACAAAGAGACATGCAGTGCAATACTAAACCAGAAGATTACAGATTAGTGTAGACAATTATTGATTTAGGATTAATGGACTACTTCTCTCTGCAGAATAGATATGAGATTTTTGCAGTGTCTAAGCCATTCCCTGCAAAGATTCCTACTTTGCAAAACAAGCTGATATACTTTTGCAGCATCTAAAACTCAATCTTTAAAAACACAAAAAGGTTTATTGTAGAAAAAAAGGGGTGGGGATGACATTATATCTCAAAATTATATAATTTTTCAATACTGTATACATTTTAATGTTAAACTTGTACACATCAACTTTGTCAAATTATTGTCTTTTATGGGACAAAATACTATAGAATTTTAATATCAGATATTTATCATTTATTGGCCAATAAAATTATCATCTTATACTGTAGATATGGGCCAGAATTACAATATCAGTGTATCGTCACTTATCACCAAAAAAAAAAAACTTCTACAGTGATGTAATAAAATCCATAACAGCTACATTCACAAACAGATCACTAAATGTAAACCACAACCGTTGCACATAAAGAATATCATCTGGGGTGGAAAATGTACAGATGGACCACCAACTGTGATGGCGTTTGCTTAGTGAGTGTGCTTCCTTTCTCAAAGAGGGAGCATTTCATAATAAAAACAAACATTTCTGCTATTGTACAAGAGTCATACGACATAGATGTGGCTCTGTGGCCTACACACTGCTGTTTAGTCAGTTCTAGAAGGTTCTCGAGTCAGAACGTGTGGGAGCCGAAGAGCATGTGGAGAGTGGGAGGGGGCGGAGCTTCACGGACCTCTCTCTTTCTCACGCACGCATCATAATTACAACACAGATGCCCTCTTTGTTGAGGCTCTACTCTGAAATCTTGAGGATTCGCAGCCGTTTAGCATGCATGTCCGTCTGCGTGAGGAAAGACTGGCCTCATTAATAATCAGTTCAGACTGATTGCTGCTATAGGTGCAATTATGACACTCTATTAGAGCATCTGACTATTAAACGCTTTCACTAACTATTCACAGCTGAAAAAATGTATGCAGAAGCGGACAAGAACAGTTCGTTTGTGGTCTGGGAGACTGTTCATTAATGGACCTAGAGAAAGCACAATGGAAAATCCTTGGAACCGACCCAAAAGATAGCGAGAGAAAATACAGGGTGTTCCTGAATTCCAACAAGCATGTGTTTGTGTCTACATGAGTCAAGTTTAGCCTTGCGTTGTGTGAATACTATCAGAAGTTTCCCTGCCATTCTGCTCAGAGTGAAAGCCTGAATACACCTCAGTTCTGATAACCAAGAAAAACTTGATTGCAGTTGCCTTTGTCTCTGACTCTGACTTATGGAAAGGGGGCTTTCCTGCCTTATTGAGACAAATATCTGATTCCTTTGATCTCTCATTCTTGATTAACACAATTTTTGTCTCACAAATCATATATTCTGGGAAAGGCTGGGAACAGGTCATTCAAGTCATGATGTCTTCACGGTTGTGCCGTTGGGAAGTGGAAATCAAGATGAAATTGGCTCATGGCAGAAGACCTGTAGCAGTGAAATTACACAGCAGTAAAGCATCAACATTCCCATTTCCATTTTTACAAAAGGTGGCACACATCCAAACAGTCTTAACGCACACATTTGGCCCATCAATGACTAAATTTCCAGCAACACTTGGAAAAAAATTGAACATGGGAAAAATACGAGAAATCGTGACCAAATGTTTACTTAATAATGTTCGGGCTTATTCAGCTTTTTTACGGTTTGTCGTAAATAAACAAGATGAATGAGACTTATTCAGATGTAAAAGTGAATGAGAGGGAGGGAGAAAGGCATGAAAGAGTTTGTTCTGCTTTGAAGAACAGAGGAGATTCTTCTCTTCATCTTTCCTTAGGCTATGAGATCTGTCTGTAGTAGAGAGCCTGAGAATCTGCAGTCGAGGGCTCCGTCTGTGAGATATAAGTGCTGTGATGTACTTCAAATGCTCTGATATCTGTGAGTCATTCTTTTCTCTTTAGGGGCCCTGTGCATACATTACAGGAAGCAAGAATATTCTCATACAGTTTTTCTTGCTCCTCTGAATTCCCAGGTATAGAAGCACTAACTGACCATTTCAAATCTATTTAATTTTTTTAATTATAGATACAAATAATTCTACTTTAAAATCACATATTTCATAATATTGTAGTGCAAAATTTCTGCTTCTGATTTCAGAATTTTGTAGTTTAGAATTATGCATTACATTTTTATTCCATTTAGAATTTTGTTTTGCAGCTCTGAAATATCTACTTTGAACTTTGAGCTCTAAAATTTAGTATTTCAGATAGCCCCCTTCCCCGGATTTCACTGAAGAATTGTAGTTCAAAATTCAAAAAGTTTTTTTTTCCTTTCTTTCTGAAAGATACAGTAAGAACTGTAATATTGTGAAATCATTTATTTTGTTTTAATATACTTTAAAATTCAATTTAAATTTTCAGAAGGCATTACTCCAGTCCTCAGTGTCACATTACTTCAGAAATCATTACCAATGCTGATTTTGTGATTGTTTGATTTAAAAAAAAAAAAAAAAAAAAAAAAAAAAAAAAAAAGGATCAAACCTCTTCAAGAATTATTTCTGCACCTTCATGTATTGCATTGCAAGTATGGAAACACTTTGGATTTTACACACTGCCAGGGAAACATGACTAAGACCGCATGCAAAGTAACATAGAACTTTAGCTCATTTCAGAAAGCATTTTTTTCTACTCATTTTGTTTAATTTTTAACTATTATATTCATGTGCAAGTTCAGGGTTTTGGTACTAGTTTCATTGTTTAAGGTATATTAAAATAAGCAATGTGTACTGTATGTGTATGCTCCTGGAATAAAAGTCTCTTTTCTTAAATCGTATATATTGAATCGCCACACAAGTATCCGGATGGTATTGAATCGGCAGATTAGTGTATGGTCCCAGCCCTATTAAAAATATAATCAAACTATCTTATAGTATATCTGCTGTGCATTCAACATGTAAGATGTCAGTGACCATTTAATAAGCCAGTGCCACCTGGTCAGCTTATAACTATGCAAGCATTTCTCTGATTCAGCTTGAGGCACCATTCTCTTCACAGCATCAAAAGACTGCAGGTCTCTCTTTTTTTTTAAATCCTGAATCCTAAACCCAGTGGCACAGTCTGCAGCGCATGATAACTGTAGCGGCTTCAGCTCTAATTCAACATGATATTATGTAACAGGAATATGAACTCATCTGAAGTCTGTTGTGGAAAGTAATCACCTCGCAGAGCAGCAGCATGTTCCTCCAGTGGTGTGGAAAAAGTGGGTGGCAGGATGAGGAGTAATGGCCCTGAGTTTCCTTCTCTTTCCAGCTGTGTGTGTGTGTGCGTGTGCACGCGCATTGATCATGCTTTATCATGCTAGATCTAGGTGCAGGTTTCTGCTGATCTAGGTGCATTTTGCCTCGTACATATTAAGAAAATTGCAATGCTGACCATAAAACAGAGAACAAGAGTGTTTCTGAATTCACAGAGAGAAACTAACACGCTGTAGGCATTTCTGGGCCCGACCGTTGGCCTGAAAACAAACACAACCTTTGTGGGATGAAGGAGTGTGGGAAAGACAGAGAAAGAGAGGAGGATGGAAGGGGTTCCCTGTTAGGGTGTGCCAAGGATTCCCTCAGAGTCATCTGGGCTGTGTCTGCTTGTCTGGCCCAGGCACATTCCTACATCATGACTTCACCCTGCCCTCATGCATAACAAACACACACACACACAAGCTCGCTTTTGTTGTCACCCTTTAAATTCATCTTGCTCTACTTTTCCACCCTGTTTTTTCAACTATCTTTCTCTCCCTCTCTTTCACTCTACAACCACACAGTAAGTGAAAACAAGTGGCAGTCTGTTTACACACCAGTCAGTGGGAGAGGGGACACACTTCCTGGAAACGGTTGCCAAAAACACACAGAGCCTGTAATGTCTGTACCCAGGGAAGTAGGTGGACAAGCAAGAGCATGGCAGCACACAGTAGGATGCAGTCAAAGTGTGACCCAGCTGAGCTCACAGCTAACCTGAACTTGTTTACTTCCTAAATTAAATGAGCCCAGTCTTACTACGGCATATGATTCCATGGTGCCATAAAATCTTGTTCAACAAATCTTTTAGCAAAAACTCAAAACAACAACAACATTTCATTTCCACTGGTTATAAACACATTGAAACAAAAGAAGTAACATATCCTTTCTTCCTTAATGTAAGAGCATATCAAAACAGAAAAAAATGTAGGAGAGAGACTTTGAGGTTGGGCACTGCACTCAAAAACAGAAGCAAAATAAAGAATCGACTTATGATATATTAAACATAACAAGGTCAAAATTAAATGAACAAACAAACATAAGCATGGATGAATTTGTTCACAATATAGAGTCAAATATATTAATGTGAAAATGTAACGATACACCAATTATGCCTGATAATGATACCATCAGTTAGTTTTATGTTATGGACAAAATTGAAATTCTATACTATGTGCATCTAAAAAAAACTAAATAAAAATCTAATAGATTAATGCCACAAGTGAATGAAGGCATCACATTGCAGTATGAAAAAAATATATAGCCTATTTTAAGACTTTTTAGTGCCTTTGAAGAGTACATATAAGTAAGCATTAGATGACAACAAGAGTCATCTAAATTGTACAAATAGAAGAAAATGAGCATGAACAATTATGTATCCAATATAAACCATACTGGTTAAAAAATGATCCACCACCGATGAAAATCTCTATCCTATTCACTTATATAGACTGTATTCTGGTCTCTAAATCCAAGTCATGACCATGCTTTAAATATGAGCCTATTTTTGCCTTATTTATCATACACCAGACAAAGACCAGATTGCTCAGAAAAGCACACAACCCTTCAACATGGCGAATGAATTAAAGTACAATTCAAGTCCATAGCTCAAATACTGCAATACAAGCCAATGTTTAACATTCGATATATATATATATATATATATATATATATATATATATATATATATATATATATATATATATATATATATATATATATATATATGTATATATATATATATATATATATATATCAGATATATATTTATTCAAATATGTATATAAACATTATGGAATGCAAAATTTGTTGTATGTTTCAAATCTACTTTTTCTGTTTCTGTCAGTTTCTGTCTCTTTCAACCATGAAAAAATGAACTTTTAAGAGAAGTTGCCATGACCACATGGCTCGTGGACATGGCTGGAACAGCATCTCTCTGTCAACGTTCACCCAAAATAAATGTTACACAACATAAATCCTACTCTAGATTTACACGCACTTCAATTAACACAAAAACACCCTACTACTATAAATCAGAAGTGACTCAATATATAAAGGCACTGTTTGAATTAATGCGAACAAGTCTTATGATCAATGTACTGTGCGTTGAAGGCAGAAAATAATTCCTTGCTTCAAGGTCCATTTGCAAAGCAGGCATTAAAACAGAAGTTCCAAGCCTAACTTGGAAGGAATTCTAATGCAGTCGTGCTGGAGTTATTGACTACTGCTAAATATAGTCACAATGGAAACTACTATGAAAAGACACTGTTAAGTCAATGAAAGTTTAGCCTTACCGTTGATCATTTTGAATAAAAATCACTGATAATCCACTCATATGTGATTTGTACGACTGCAGGATAATGTGTACATACAGTAAACATTTATAAACACTTGAGGAGTAAACATGTTAATTATTAAGTTTAACTTCAAATTGAGGCCCAAAATGCTGGGAAAACCTTTGTTGGTTGCTTTAACTCACACTGCCAGACAGACTCTCACCGAAAATAAGAAGTCACTTTGCCACTGTATGTATTGTTGCCTCATTAGCATAAGCATTCTAGTAACATTCATGCACAATACTTGGTACTTTATGAGATTGGGATGCAGAGTATCAAGTTATTGCAAAATAAATTATGAGTAGGGATGCACCGGTTGACTGGACATAAATCCGAACCGGACAGTTTTTGGTCTTTTTTCATCTGATTTTTCGAGTAACCTATACGATTTTTTCGGAAGTGCGCCCGCGTGCACAGACTACATTGTAATCATTCACTATCATGTAACCGTCATGCAAAAAATAAGAGCCCCTTTCCTGCTCACTGAGGCTGCGCGAGCGTACTGTAACTATCTGTACCCTGCACAAGCGGACACAGTGAAGCGATGTTCAGCTCAACTTCTCGCGTGTTGGATGAGAAACGAAACGGACTAAACTGTGACAAAACTTAAAATGTTTTTTTTTTGTAAAGTAGAACTTGCATAAACATTTGAAAAGCAAGAAGTAAACGTCAGTTCTGTATAGGATGATTATTTTTTATTTTCCTGTAGCTCAACTGGTAGAGCACTGCGCTAGCAAGCAAGCAAGCGCAAGGTTGGGGGTTCGATTCCCCGGGAACACATGATATGTAAAAATTGATAACCTGAATGTACTGTAAGTCGCTTTGGATAAAAGCGTCTGCTAAATGCATAAATGTAATTTTAATTTAATTTAATTTAACCTTAAAATTACATTGATTTAATTTGATTTAAAAAATCACCTGGCTGTAGCACACTGAAAAAAAGTGTTTCATTCATCCATTTAAAAAATGTTTGGGTAATGATTCACAATTCACATCTATATTTTTTTACTTGAGATGATAGTTATTTATTTTTCATTAGCTCAAGTAAAAAATATTTGAATCATTACCCTATTTATTATTTTATTTGGATGAATGAAACACTTTGCATCTTTGTTTATTCGCACAAACTTTATTTGATTTTAACATTTTGGAATAATGTATTTATTTATACAGCATACTTTTATATGGCTCATTGGTAAATACCTTTTTTTTTTTTAAACCAAATTTAAAAACTAAAATACTGAATGCTGATTAAGAAACCTCTTATTGAATGTGTGTTGATTGTGTTGTTTGGACTGTAGAACTATGCAGTTGTTGCCTTTAATTTCACATGGTTACAGTTAATCTTTTAATTTTATGCCAGTTCTATGTAGTTTCAACCCAATTCAAATACAAAAGCTAAATGCTGATGTCTGTACCATCTATGTTTGTATTAAATGTACTGTAGTCTACTGCGTAAAGAAATCAGTAATGGCCATGAAAAATTATGATCGTGCATCCCTAATTATGATTGATGAATACAGGGATGTAACTATTAGGCTCATTACAAAAAAAGACGGAAATAAAGAGCGACACACAAACAAATTGTCATGTTATAAAGCCTATTTGCTAATTTTCCTTCATTTTATGAGAAGATCATTAATCTCTGGAATAAGAGATAAGCAAAAGGTTTCTGTTTACAGTTCATAGTGATTTAAATAATACCCAGTTATATAAACAGTTACTTTAAAATCATGTTATTAATTATATCTCAAAGTCATTCAAGCAAACCTGGAGTACATGCATAACTTTTTTCACACTGGCTAATTTTACATTTCATATTTAACATTATTTAATTGCCTATTTCACAGCCAGCTTAAAGCATTGTTATTGGCTGTCTGAGGTGTTACGTAACAATACTATTTCTCTCTGAAGGGGAAGCTCTGGTCTCACACAAAGTTTCCACTGACACTGTAGAGCAACCCACATGCATCACTCACAGTGATCCTCACGTTTTAACAGAACAACATTCACATCTGCAACACGCATACACACATAACATAAATCATTTCTCACTCAGAGAAATGTTTTTCGGATGTTCCCATTCAAAAACACAGCAGTTACCAGCAACAGCGAACACGAAGTTCATAAAAAAACGAGCCAGTGGACTGCCTGAACGACTAGCTGACTAATGGCTTTTAAAGGGGTAGTTCACCCAAAAATGTAAAATTCTGTCATAATCTACTCACTCTACATGTTGTTCCAAACCTTTATTAATTTATTTTACAGAACACAGAAGATATTTTAAAGAATGTTGGTAACCAACATATCTCAAAATATCTCCCTTTAGGTTCCACAGAAGAAAAGTAGTCATACAGGTTTGGAAAGACACGAGGGTGAGAAAATGATGACAGAAATTTCATTTTGGGCTAAACTATGAATTTGTAGCAAGAGTTAAAAGTCTTGAACAGTGATGGATATTTCCTGGATTTCCATTGCAGGGTTACCTTACCTACAGATCTGGGAAAACACAACAGCTGAAAAGACAGAACCATTGTCCACAAAAAAACATGCACTTACGCTCATTCATGAACAGCAGACATACAAACGGGAACACACACACAATTTTCTCTTGTAGTGCATGCATAACATGAAAGAAAGTAGAAATTCTTAAGATTAATAAAAACACTACACTCATACAGGCCGAGTCAAATGAGTGGTTTGCCACAAGGAGGTGATGCAGTGAGCAGAAGTGGGAGATGAAAATGAGAGCTGAGTGACAAGATAGAAGCAGATCACAAACACACAGACACGCACACACAAGATGTGCTAATGATAACGCTCCAGCCTCAGTTTACTTCCTTTTCTCAAACAAGCAAAAAAATAATTTAATAAATTAATGAAAACTGATAGCTATTAGCTATGCATGTAGAAAAGCAGAATTGAAGTGGTCAAATTTGAACTTGAAACATTAAAGATGACTTTAGATGTAATGCTAGAAGTATTGGAAAATGCAGCACTTGCTGAGATGGCAGAGGACGTTTTCTGTGGTTTTCACTAGCTGAAGATATTTTCTTGTGGTTATGCTAATACATTTGGCCTACAGAAAATGCTTAAGTGTGCTTAGGTTTGTTGAAACAGTTCATTATGAAATTCAACAAAAAACTTAGTGGTCAATGTATGAGGCCTTTCTTGATGTGACAGGATGTCAAACATTACAGTATAAAATGTTTGGGATCAGTATGATTTTTTTAAGAAATGTATTTACCCAACAAAGATGCATGATTAAAGGGATACTCCACCTCAAAATGAAAATTTTGTAATTAATCGCTTACCCCCCATGTCATTCCAAACCCGTAAAAGCTTTGTTTGTCTTTGGAACACAATTTAAGATATTTTGGATGACAACCGGGAGGCTTGTGACTGTCCCATTGACTGCCAAGAAAAATACACTGTCAGAGTCCAGAAAAGTATAAAAGACATCGTCAGAATAGTCCAACTGCCATCAATGGTTCAACCGTAACATTGAAGTTACAAGTGCTGTTTTCATGAGGACAACCACATAGAGAACTGAGAAATTGTGACAATAATACACTTCAAACTTCTTATAGCTTAACTTGGATCATGACTTTGGCATTTTAAAAATATTCAACAGCAAAAAAACTGAATCAAACCCACAGTACAACTGTTAGTAGTCTTTAAGAGTAATAAGTTGTATTAGTGTTAAGTATTTTAGTATTCTGGTCTGGTGAAACTGGGGAGTTCTGACAAGGAGGAAACAAAACCATCCAAGCCTAAGCTTCACACAGATGATATGCCATACCAAACAAATGCAACTATTTGAAAACATATCCATTAAAGGGCATTTTGAGAGCGATGGAGACAAAAGAGCAGTAAAATGAATGGGGCCCTCTAAAAATGGCCTGAGGTAAGTGTGTGTGTCTCTGGTGTTTACATGTCAGCCAGTTGTGTGTGTGTGTGAGTGTGTGTGTACAGCAGCAGTCATCTACCCATGCCAACTGCCTGAATGACATACAAAAACACATGCATGTGCACAATCGCACGCAAAAAGCTCTTCAGCAAGGCGCGCAAAACTCTGCACCACAAAGAACAAAACACCAAACATCCTCTTATAGAGAGTCCTTAGATCGCAGCTGTAAGTGTGAAAGCTGCATCTTCCACAAACACACACACACAAAAACACAATATCTGTTCTAGCACTGATGGACATTACAGTGTTTTGTATCTACTATGAGTTTTAAAAAATAAACAAAAAAAACTGGACAGTCCTCAAAAGCCAATCATAAAGACATGTCATTTCAAACACAGTTTGACCGCTAATTTCAACTAAAGCAAATCTGGACCTCTCTTCTCCCTACCACAATAACTCTGTGGGAAGCACATACCTAGCCAGCAGAAATTTCATTTAACACCAGAGGGTTCAGTCCACCACAATTACAACAGTATCTAACCACTGGCCTCCTTTTGCACACAGGTGAAATACATGCTAGAGATGACCTCAATTCAGCACAACCAAAAACCGAGCAGTATAGTATCTTCTGTTCTGATTGTTCACCCTACTTAGTGTTAAACATTTTGAGACTCTAACTATGGAAGTATTCGTAATGTTACAAAAAAAATACTGAATGAAGAGAGAGGCTGAATATGCGGTCACAGAGTTCCTTGACCTATAGTATACAGATCAGGATAATGTCTAAACATCTAATCTGTCACAGGTTCTGTCACTATTCTCTAATTTCAACCTAATTATTTTCTTTGTTTTGTTTTCAGATGCCCCTTTTCCATACAATGAAAGTGAATGGTGACAAGTAAAAGTAGTCCAGCTTGCTTGTAAGTCATTGACAACTTGTTGTCTAAATTTGTTACATAGGCTGATTTAATATTTTAAAGTGGTCATTGGATTCCCATTTTCCACAAGTAGATATGATCCTTTAGGGTCTTAAAGAAAAGTCTAGAACATACTTTGGTTAAAATTTCTCAATGGTAGTGTAAAACAACACCCTTTTTACATGTCTCTTTAAATGCTAAGGAGCTCCACTCACCCCACCCCTCTTCTGTGGGGTGAACAGCCATTCTCATGAGACTGTTTACTTGAGCCTCATTTAGCCATGGAACCTGCTAACTAGCACATTATTAGGAAAGGTGATTTGCAAAGATTCATAAAAGAAGCTTATACTCACTTCTTCTGTAGGTGAAGCTGGATCACAAATGATTCGCGCAAACATAGATGCATTTAGGTTGATTGGGACTGGGGCACATTCCCTTCAAAAACAAAAGAAATCCTCTGCATCTTCAGTGGATCAGATGTCGGGAGTAAATGACGACTGCTATGTTCATAATTACATCCAACAACAAAACACATCAATCGCCAAGTGATTTCAAAACAATGGCGGACTGTTCACAGCTCACTCAGGGCAGGTCTGTGCTAAAATGCCAGTGTCAATCAACAATCGTGGGAGGGGCCTGGGTCTGTGTGACATCACACACAGATTTGAGAAAAGGTATATTATTTATAAGGATAAAAAAAAAAAAAAATTAAAAACCTGGTGCATTTTTATCATTAAAGGGTGGATGTGTACAAACACTGCCAACACACATTTATATTCAAACAACATGTAAAAGTGAATTTATCATCCGATGAGCCCTTTAAATAATAATGTTTTAAATCAATTAAGACAACTGATCATATTTTCATGAATACCTTTTGAGAACTGCTCTCTCTCGTTTAAAACAAAACTGACTAATATTTACATCTTCTAAAGTTGGCATGAAATGAAAACTGAAACTATCCATTTTGTAAATAAATGTTATACTGTAGATTAGAAAGATCAGGTCTAGGTTTAGTCTTTTTACAATTAAAAAACATTTACAATCTACTTCTGTTTAACTGCAGCTAGAATTTTATTCAAATATTCAGACATTTGCTTCCAGCACTGTGGCACTTGTATATCTGCTACGGTTGGGATGGGCGATATATCGCATGCGATTATCATGCGCTTTTCGTCAGTAAAGCCGGTTCCCTGATTACCACTAAATCACCATCACCTGCTTTCAAATGGAGCGCCATTTAATAGAACTGTAGTTCACTGACAAGCTACGCAATATCACGTTTTTTATCGAAGGCAAATCATCTACGATAATGAACGTGTAATATTTACAACTATTTACAGAAATGCAATTTAATATACATAACTATGTTTTCAGATGTGTATAAAGGCCTTACTTAATGAAATATAATAAGTATGTTTTATTACCTTAGATTGAGCAATTTTTATATACATACACTGCGGGTCCCCTTACATGGAAGTCGCCACTATGTGTCTAAAGTAGCCCTAAACGGTCAAACTGCTCTACAGAGCATGTTTCGTCACTTTGTTGTTCTTACGAATAAAACACAGACACAGTGAATAACAAGTACATTGACATTTGCAATAACATCGATTCATTGAATAATTAAGTAAATATAATTCCTTAATTTACCTTTTTAAAGTAATCTCATTGCTCTCTGCTGTCTTTACCAACAACATCTTTACTTGTGTCGGCTACCGTAGCTTTTCTAAAGGTAGTGGTGAGCGGGGGATTGAGCCGTTGGTCGCAACCTCACCACTTGATGCCGCTATAATTTACACACTGCACCTTTAACGATAAAAATAGTTATTAAGTGCAATAAGTTGCAGAAAACAACTCTTTGCAGTCTCATCTTCACACCTGAAGCATGCAGAATTTCCAAAAAGCAAACAAAAAGTCCTCAAAATTATTGAAAATAATTAAACTGTCAGTAAGGACAAACACAATATGATAAAAAGATACAAATGAAACAAACTGTGCTTTAATATTTTTTCTATGCAAGTTTTTCAAGCAGTTTATAGCCTACTACAGAAATTTTTTATCAGATGTAAAATAAAACAGCATAGTCTTCACTGTAAGAATTAACTTTTTTGTTTCTTATTAAAGCTACAAAAGTCCTTCACTTAAGAGCAGTGTGTGATTTTGAATTTGTCTTTTGTTGTTTGATTGATATTAAAGCACACAATTGAAGCAGGAAAATAGCCCGCTGTCACTTTAAGAGACGCACGGATCCATTTGCAAGTATTGCCTATTAACAGACACGCACAGAGAAGATACTGTACAGGCACCAAAAGCTCACTGTTCGGAAGAAAAATATTAATATTGGGGTCGGTGTTTATATGAATTAATTTCTGAAGGTAACTGACTTCACAAAAGTTTCAATGGCATTTTTTCCCCTCTTATCACTGCTGATCCATAAGCGCCACCTCCTGTCAGAGAATGAATTTGTGTTCTCATTCAGCCTGTTTGTTTTTCTTTCATGCAGGTTTTACCTTTGTATCTTTGTTTGTATCGTGATTCAAATGTAGTGTTTGGTTCTAATTTCAAATGCCTTTTTAAAAATTTTTATATACGTTTAGTTATAGTAGAAGTAGCAACTGCCTGTTTTTTTGCAAAACTTTTTTGATAGCAATCAAATAAGTTAAAATAGCAATCGTTAAGTTAAGTTGTCTAAATGTATTATTAAATGTATTTATATAATCTGTGGAAGACATAGAACAATAAAATATGTTCATCCAATCATATCCCTCGGTTTGAGGGATACTATACGCTTTCCTACCTGACTGTCAACATATGTATTTGCCTCTGTGCACCCTGTTTGCATAGACAATGATATGTCATCAGTGCAATCCATTCTGCTATTGCAGACAAAACAAAAATGGAAGGCCACATTATTGCAATGTTATGTGTTATGCGTGAATGAGACGTGAGGTAATCTTGAGTTGCTGGTTAAAGGGTTAGTTCACCCAAAAATGAAAATTATGTCATTAATAACTCACCCTCATGTCGTTCCAAACCCGTAAGACCTCCGTTCATCTTCAGAACACAGTTTAAGATATTTGATTAAGATATCTTAGAAATCGACTACCTTACCTTTACTGTAGGGCTCTGCAAAAAATGTGAAATCATAATCGTAGGCGATTGATTGCTGATTATGATTCCAATATTGCGTAGCTTGTCAGTGAACTAAGGCTCTGTGTATTAAATGCCGCTTCATCTGAAAGCACATACTGGAGATTTACTTCTAATCACAGAAACGGCTTTACTGACGAGATGCGCATGAAAATTGCCTTCGATTATTTGCCCAGCCCTACTATCATGTCCAAAGGATAAGAGGGTGAGTAAACGAGAGTGATGTCAATGATTCCTTTAAGATATAAAAATGAGTCTAAAAGCCTGTAAATAAAAGTAAAATGGACAAAGTCTACAAATTCTAAAACTTTTTCTGGAAAAATTATACTAAACAACTCCTTAAGTGAGTTCCATTCAAAAAACAGTAAAGAGCTAATGTAAACTAATTTTAAAGGTAAAATTAGTCAAATTACTATGTTAATTTACTCAGGAAGATACTATGGTAAAAAGCTCATTTAAACTCTTTTTAAAGGGATAGTCCACTCAATTTAAATTCTGTCTGCAAATATTTAACCACATGTCCTTGATTTATGACTTGTTTGCAAAATATAAAAAGAAGCTTTTTTTTAAGAATGCTAGTAGCCAAACGGATTACAACAGGCTTGAATTGTATAAATAAAAAAATTCTCAAAATATCTTCTATGTTCCACAAAAAAAGATATTCGATAAATAAAGACAGATATTATAAAATAAGTCCTGACAATTTACATTTTTGGTTGAATTATCCCTAACACTCATTTTAAGGAAGTTAAAAGATGTACAGTGCAAAGTTCAACTGAAAAACTCTTTATACTGCTATTAGTATGTTATGCTGAAGTCTGTATGTTCTAGTCATATATCATTTCAAGGAATATTGCTGTAACTTTATAAGGGATTTCCCAAAGAACAGAAAGAGAGGAATGGGGGATGCTTCTGATGTTGGATGCATCATGCAAAAGTCTGTGTCGGAATAACCTCTGGGGGGAGGGGGGCATGTGGGCGCTAATATACAATAATGATCAATGGCTTAATGGTAAACAAAACCTCCTGTTCGCCTGAATTAATAACGTGCCAGCGTGTCAGAATAATCTCAAAAGGGTTTGGAGCATTTCCCGCCCACACATACAAAACAAACACAGAGGCTTTGGACAAAAGCACTCTGTTACATACAAAAAATACATATAAACAAGGGGGTGAGACAAAATTTGAAAAGAAAAAGTACACCAGAAAACACAGGCAAATAACTTAAAACTGTCAAAAGGCATCACTGTTCAGCAACACCTGTCATTTTAAAGCTCAACCTTAAATTGTGATAACTTTGATTAATAAATGCATTTCTAAATGCATTTAGAAAGCAGATATGCATAGTACACAAAAATACAAACCGACTAACTCACAGCAATCCTAAACACTATGTGCAATAAGGTCAAAGAGGGAAGGGTATTCCCTGCGGCATTCAGCTGCATATCAAACAGGAAGTTGACAGCTCAAAGCGAGAGAGACAGCGTCTACAATGAGATGTTACTTTTTCCATTAAGTAAACGTAGGCCTCAGGGCTGCTATGATGTCTCAACCAAATCATGTTACAAAACATCTCTAGCGAGACACAAACTACCATGCAAATATCCACTCTGCTGTTTACTGTATCTTGCACTTTTGTGTGATTGGAGCTGTTGCAAAGGACATTTCCTCGGGATCAATTCATACCTAATCTTTGTCAATCTTAAAGAGGAACCTTCTTCAAACATTTCATGTTGATCAGTCCAATACAACAAAGAAAGCCCAGGTAAAAATGGGAGTATTGCTGAGTGTGTATGCAATGAGTTAACGTGTCTGTCATTTTATTTGACCCAAGTGGAAAGTCACGGGACGTTGTGATTATGCAGGAGTAGAGTCTGCAGGGACATCTGATGCAATGGGAATTCTTTATTAATCGCTGATGGGTTGTCACACTGACACTAGCTCATTCTGTATAAATGACAGTTGATACGATATCTTTTGTATGTTCATTTGGAAGTGTCACTGTTCTTATTTGAATATCAAGCATGCAGTTATTGCATAAACGAAAGTGTTAAGAGTGGCAAACGTGTCATGCGTCAAAAGTGCAATTCTGTCATGGAGATTGACATGATAAGCAACAACGGCAAGTGAAATTGCTTTTCAAAAACTTTCTGACAAAGTGTTCGGAGTCACTGCTGTCGAGTGTAAGATTGCACAAGATTGTGCCACTATTCTTAAGAGCAGCTCACATCCCTCAATGAAACACAACAGAATACTTTAGTACAGTACAGTCTTACATAACAAAAACAGCTCTTTTTAAGTGTCCTCTGAAACAAACAGTAGTAGGGCAACGTAACTTGATGCGCACTGTTTCTATGTGAACATTTTGTCTCAATGAGGAAGTAGAAAACAGGTTTCTCAAGTTCTATATTGCTTGTCACTCGTACATTATCTAGCGGTTTATCTCTTGAAACAATATTTCCTTTGCAAAGGGAAGACTATTCCCTGCACATGCCTTTGAGACAAAACCTTATGCAGCTCAGTGAGTGTGTGAGCTGGTGGCTCATTATGAGGGGTGTCTAAAAATCCTGCAGGACGTGGACACTTGCATCTCAATCCAGCAAGCCACCTCAACAGACGGTTTTCCACTCTGAGGCTCACGGCCAGGTACATTACAGAGCGCAAACCACTTTGGATTTGCCTGAATTCAAACTAAGGGTCATAAAAGAGGGTGAATGGAAAATGCCGGTTTCGTTGGTCATAATGTCCCTTGTCATAAAAAAAAGAGCAAAGCTGATATATGACTTCATGATTACAAATTAGTCTACCAAACTATCCATGACTTCCAGAAATAAGAAATTTCTCTTCATATTCAGACTTCTGCACAGCACAAGCTTCACAATATGTGCTTATGATGATATCATGGTTACTCTCAGCAAAAGTCCACAACTTGGAGGCTGAATCACAATTCATCATTTCAGAGATCTCATCAGCAATGGATCGCACCTAAGCTGGAAACTCCTCTTCTTATACAAGCCTATGAAAATAAAGCACAACTTTCTTCCGCTGTAGAGAACGCGTGTTCTGCCTACTGTCGGCACGAGTAAAGTGAAACACTTAGAAGCAGCCAGGTACTGTAAATAGACGAGAGCTTACTCACCGTTTGGTCCATATCTTTCAGAATTAATTTTCACTTGTTCCAGCGTGAGTCCAGTGTTTTCGTTCACACCGAAGTTTGCTAAAACTTCTGATGCAGATTTAGTGTGGGCGTTTTCCATCTCGAGGAACTGTTTACTACGAGCACTTGAACGGCATGTATTTGTGACAAATGACACCGAAATCACTGACGGGCTTCGAGAAGTGGCCGAATTTCCACCGAGATGCTTTCAGACCGCCAAGTGGAGGTGGTAGTCTGCGCAGACGTCCACCTGCCCCTTCTGCAAGCCGCCGGTTTGAGCCCCGTGAAAGCTGCTGCTCTGTTTGCGCTCGAGCGATGTGAGTGCGTGCGCACGCGCTCCGCGTCCTCTGAAGGTGCGCGAGGTCCCCGCCTCTTTTTCCGTGAGCTCGCGTGTTTGAGCACCGTACGCCAGAGCTTATTGGCTCGCGTTACCTGAGAAGAGAAAGGCAGCAACTCACGTTCTCGGTGTGTGTATGAAAAAAATACTCCGTAATAGAGAACTGCGCCAACCTAATTTCCGCGTCAGGAGGAGAATAAAACGGTGAGCAGTTTGTCGTGGATGAAGGAATCTGTCGAGGTGACTCCGTGCGCGTCATCTGTGAGCTTGTCAAACCGTCACAGCTCAAACCTGTCTCAATATTTCCTCTGAATCTGATTAATGTATCTGGAAGATATTATTAACCATTAACTGGCCGTGACATATGAAACAAAAGTATCCACGGTAGAGAAGCCTTGGCATTTACAAACTGCTTTTGCGTCTGTCTGTTTGTTTGTTTGCTTGCTTACTGAATGCATAGATTCGTGTTTACAGTATGTAAGGGGTTTACAGTTAAGCGATTTAGTTAAGTTCTAGATTTATTTAACGTATCCTTTATTGATTTTTATCTGAATCACAACGTTTACTAATATTGCAAACTGCAACATTATCATCCAATTATTCACTTGTAAAGCATCATAAAGCACTGAGAGCTGCCTCACAAGGAAAACAGTAGGCTACTGCACAGAGGGGGAGATAGCTTTAGAACAAGGTGCTCCAGTTCTTTCCTGGCTCATAGTTTCTCTTCTGTCCCTGTGCAAAGCCTATATTTAGAAAATATATACTGCTAAACTCATGTTAAAACAAACTTTATAGGTTACATCATCCTTGCCTGCAGAAGTGATTGGAGGTCTTTGGGAAAATTAAGTAATGGTTAGGTCAAAGCTGGCATCACAAATGAAACTGGCTGCCCAATCTGGCTTGGCTTTTCACCTCTCAAACAGTTTTCACACTTGGTTTTATTGCATTGTCTGAACCTGAATTCAGTTCCACCAATCTCCCCTGTCTGATCTCTTTTCTGATTGTGGATCGAAACACAGTGCGTCATGAATGACCCTGTTCCCAAGCTGATTTCATTGGTCAATTTAATCACACAATCATGTAAAGAAAAGTTGTGACTTAATGAATTCAGTTCTGAATTAAGAAACATGGATCCTGATTCCTGACAGAGATTAATGCTGTTTTTAATAATGTGATACTAAAACGATAAGTTTAAATTTAGAGTTAGGGAGCAGAGGCATTCTAACTTTGCCAAACTCCCCTCTTTTTATTTTAATTTACAGAAATAGATTTTGAGTGTATAGAAATATAATTGTTTTTTTTAGTTTATTTTAAGTTTTTTTTTTCTGGCCACCTAGTGGGCCCTGGGCTCCTGGTTGAGCACCACTGACTTAGGGGTTAATAGGGGTTAGTGTTTTAGTGTTTAGTGTAGGCAATAAAATTTTCCAAACTGGCTACCAGGTGGGCTATTTTCTTAACTGGTTTGGGGGAAAATGGGCCAGTACAGGCATTGTTAACTATTGTAATGTTTCAAATTAGAAATAGATAATGCCAGCTTCACAGCTTTATTGTTTTTATTGTGACAGATTGTCCACCACAATTTATCATGTACAGTAGTGATTGGAGAAGTGACTCCTTTTGAAACTTTGAATTAATTGTTTTGTAAAGTGATTTACTTGTCCAGTGTGCTTGGACATTAAAGGGGTCATATGATACGATTTACATTTTTCCTTTCTCTTTGGAGTGTTACAAGCCCTTGGTGAATAAAGAAAATCTGTAAAGTTCGAAGACTTAAGTCTCAAATCCAAAGCGATATTCTTTATAAAAGTTACAAAAATAGGCTCATTTTACAACTCCCCCAGAGTTAAACAGTTGAGTTTTACCTATTTTAATCCATTCAGCCAATCTCCGGGTCAGGCGGTAGCACTTTTAGTTTAGCTTAGCATAGATCATTGAATCTTATTAGACCGTTAGCATCTCGCCCAAAATGACCAAAGAGTTTCTACATTTTTCCTCTTTAAAACTTGACTCTTCTGTAGTTACATTGTGTACTTCGACCGATGGAAAATGAAAAAAATTTTCTATGGCTAGGAACTCTCATTCCGGGGTAATAATCAAGGAACTTTGTTGCCATACTTTGGGTGCAGCAGGCGCAGTGATATTACGCTGCGCCTGAAAATAGTCCCAAGCTAGTTTGTGTAGTTGCAGCTATAGCAGAGTTGCTTGGGACTATTTTCAGGTGCTGCGTAATAACATTGTGCCAGCTGCACCCATGGCGAGCATGATTTCACCAAGTACAACATGTTCCTGGATTAACATCCTTGTCAATCCTGGAACAACATTCCAATCAACCAATCAGAATTAAGATATAACTTTTTAGGAAATATCTGTTTTAGGTTTACGATAAAAAGTTTCTGATCCAGGAACATGTCTTACTGGGTAAAATCACAGCGATCCTGCACCCATGGTATTACGCCGGAACGAGAGTATAGTTCCTAGCCATATCGGCCTAGAAAATCTTTTTTTTTCATTTTAATTTAATTTGTTTAACTCTAGGGGAGTTGGACAATGAACCTATTTTCACAAAAAGTGGAGTGTTATTTTAAGAATTGTCCATGCCCTCCTGAAATGCCTCGTTTAAATACGCCCCTACATGTCTACGTCACTGTGGGAAGATTTCACACAAAGAAAGAAGGCATAACTTTTATTCTCGCTATAGTATTGTTGTTGCCGCTGCCATGTTGTGGAGATTATAACAAATGCAGACATGGTTTGTTTACGCAGCGCGATGCGCAAAACAATGCGTAAAAACACAATATAAAAAAATGTAAAATGTAAAATGTAAAAAATCTATGCATTTCAGAAAGGCGTGGCACAAAGGAGCAACAATAATATACATTACTTGGAAAATAATGTGTTTTTTAAACCTTAAACCAAATAAACACATTGCATTACACCAAATACACAACATAATGTTCTTGTTAGCAACATCATATGACCCCTTTAAAACATTTGCTGGTTAAATCCAGTGCAAAAATATGCTGTACATATGGCATGTTTTACAAAGCATATCAGTAAACACCAAGAAGGAATTAACAATAGTTTAAATTTAAATTATTTATATATGTCTATGATTTATTTGTAGCATGTAAAAACAGACAGAGTTACTGAAAAATTGTGAACTTAAATTCTAAACTGTTAAATGAAATGCACATTGCATAAAAAACAGAAATGTTAGTCTGTATGTAGCTCTGTCCAAAAGTTAAGCTTCTGCAGAGTAATGCTGTCTTAACAAAGCCCTCACAGAGAACACTGTGGATACCCTACTTTAAACCCATCGCCTCTAGAACACAATGTGCTTTTGAGGACTATATTTATCTGAAAATGGCCCAGGTCTCTTTCCACCTATCCAGGTCATAATCAGCTTCCACCCAAGTACAGGAGCTCTGTTTAGACATAAGTTTTGTGAGTGGATCTAGGACCAGCTTTCACTGCTGAAAAACATAACCTTCATCATTATGTTCAGAAGCAAAGGGCAACAGCCCTGTTCTCAATAATGATGTTCTTAGAAGTTACACTTCATAAATTGAACTTGAAAAGAGCCTACTTTACTTAATCAGCGTACCGCACTGATGATCAGTATTCAGGCTACTTTCTGCATTTGATCAATTCAGATATTGACTCCCTTCTTGACTCCACATAGAGTTGGATAGAGGCCTCCTTGGGTTAAGCCAATGGCTTAAGGAATGCAGCACGCTACTGCAAATTGATGGATAAGATTGCCTTGATGGAAAGAATGTTAATAGGACATCATTCGCATAATTTGCCACTTCCCATTTTCAATACAGTGTAGCCTATACCGATTTAGCATTAGGTGTGATGCATCTTTTTCAGGTGTCATATCTAAAGTGACTCAGCTTGAAGCTGCAGATAACTCATTATGTTGACAGTCTCTCCCTAGCCATTTGTTTTTAAATATATATCATTTGTGATGAAGAAAGTTACCCCAGTTTCATCACATTGACTGCAAATTTATTGGCCAAACAATCTCACCACATAAAACCAGTGTGACTATTTTATTTTTGACATAAAACCCAAGCCACCCTCCCCCTAAAGAAGAAAAAACAGAAGGGACACCCTTGAATGCCAAAGTCCTTACAGAAAGGAAATCCTTCCCCCTTTTCCCTGACTCTTTTACCACACTGGCATACAATGGATGTCTGTGCAAGTTAAAGTTTTCAGACACCAAATATTCCACTCGGGTTTTTGAGCCTCCCAGCTGCATTTGCCTTCAAGCCTGGCTGGTCTCACCATCACTTTGCATTATGCAAATCAGTTCCTAAATAGGTTTAATTTTCTGTTTTGTATACCATTGTAGACATACATTGTTTTTTAAATATTTGCCCCAAGAAATGTATCCTCTTGTCTCTCTCCTTTCTCATTCTCTTTCATGTGTAAAGAAAGGGATCCACCAATTTGCCATCAACACTAAACATATGTAATAATGCCAAAATATAGTTATAAAATAAAAGAAACAATAAGTGATAACTGCCATTATTTTAATTCTCAGCTGTGTCGTGATGGGAGAGAGCCGCTGTGATATCTGCTACAGGCAGACTTTACTGCGGTACCTTCATTGACTTTGACTCAAGGAGATCTGGAGTGAGACTAATCCCCAGACTGCAGCAGCTGCATCTGACAGAGAAAGAAAGAAAGAAAGAATGAGAGAGAGAGAGAGAGATAAAGAGAGAGATTGTGCTCATGCTAGCATCCCCTACACTCCATACCAATCAAATACAATGTACTTCATCTTCCTTTCTCTCCTTCTGTTCCACACACAGACTCGAAGCACATTACATCTGTGACGCAGTAGTCCTTTCACAGGATGGTACCAGGGGATGCCGGTGCACTGTCTGCCAGTCTGCCTGACGGGAGTAACAGATGAGAGAGGGAAAAGGGGAGGAGGAAGAAAAAGAGGTTTGTCTGAATTGCAGAATAACAATTATGTGCAATCCACTCATATCTAATATTGGTTTAAGCCAATTGGATCACAAGTCCAGTGAATATTTTTGACCAAGAATTTAATAATAATAAAAAGATATCATATAAAGGGGTGAGAGGAAACTAGAGATAATAAATGAATAATGTGTTTTATAATTTGACATTGCCTGACCATTTCAAATATTTCCAAGTGTGGATTATGTTCAAACATGAAAATTTAAACAATGCCAGAGAATACATAAACATTTAATTTATTCTGCCTTTTTTCTTGCTCCATATTATACTTGCACAAAAGAGTTACATCTCAGTGCTTTGCCCATCTTCATCTATTAGTCACCACCTAATGGAATCAAATGGTCTATAATGAACCAATTACTATGCAGTGAAAGTTGTTGACTGTTAAAATGCCAGTCAGCCAGGTGGCCTATTGAAATGACATCACTAAACATAGCTTGTGCCCTCATCTCATCATGATCTTATTCATTTCAATCTATTGCGAGTGACATGCTTTCCTAGAATCTGCTGATACTTCTATGATACTTTCTGAATATTTACGTACAAAATGAATGAGAAATTTTTTTTTACATTTATTTATGGGCAGCTGTGGCAGCTGTGGCCTAATGGTTAGAGAGTTGGATTTGTAACCCGAAGGTTGCAGGTTCGAGTCTCAATGTGCTCTCTTCCACCCTCAATACCCATGGCTGAAGTGCCCTTGAGCAAGGCACTGAACCCCAAGTCGCTCCCCTGGTTCTGGATCTATAGCTACCCACTGCTCCGGGTGTGTGTTCATGGTGTGTTCACTTCTCACTGCTGTGTGTGTGTGCACTTGGATGGGTTAAATGCAGGACACCAATTTCGAGTGTGGGTTACCATACTTGGCAAATGTCACGACTTTAAGAATATATTTTACGTGGTTTCCTGTAGTTCCAGTCATATTTTGCTCCTAACATCCGCAACATATCTCAGTGCTCTCTGTAAAGGGTTTATAAGACATGAAGCTTTGTAATAAGGGCTGTTAGTGCTTCAGCACATGCACTAATATAAATGCAAATACATACCACAGAGTGATGTAAAGTATTTGCAACACAGCAAGAGCAAAAGAGGGAAGGGTTATGTATTGTGTGGGCAAACATTACGGAAATATATTATTTCATAATGCACTGACACATAAATAAACATTAACCACCAAAAAGCGCCTCTATTAAACATGAAAAGAACATCATGATAAACTTAGCACCAAACAAATCTATAGATGTAAATTAAATCAGCGTTAATTACTCGCATCAAAAGGTACGTAGCATGGTGCAGAAGGAAGCATGCATGCAGCACCTCGAGTGTTACTCTAAATCAAAATAATTATCCTCTCAGAGGAAAAACAATGAGCAACCTAGTGTGAGCGATACTGTACTCCAGAACATGATGTTCCTTATTGGTTGATCTCATCTGTACTTATTGTGTGAAATAATGTAAAGCTTATAATTTTTCAAACTATATCAGGGCAATAATTCCTTCCCTCCAGCAACCTGTAAATGAAACTTATTAAAAAAACATTTATCCAATCCATTTTAGAAAGACAAAATCACTTCCCTCCCTACATTAATTTTTACATGTGCGAGAAGCAGCTACAGTAAATGTTTGCATTTGGATTTATTACTGTACATCACAATAAGGAAGAAAAGACAATTTACGTTTCATGCTGACAGTTACAGATTCTTGTAGTCTCATCTTAGAAATGTCTTCAGTCATTCTCAGCCTAAGGTCTGTGTATTTTTTTAAACATATTGTTCATTCAATTGGTCATTTATTTAAACATGGTCATGGTGGATTTGCTTTCCAAGGTATTCTTAGTTGTCAGTCAGCAACAACTACTAAATATAGCTTGTTCTACTCTGTTTTCTGCTCTATTATAGACTTAATTAATGTGCATAGGTCTAAACTACTAACTTGATCTTATTTACTTTGTCACTGTGACAAAAAAATAAATAAAAAGATTATTGGGATCAGATTGAGTCTGTTTTTATAATAATGGTAAATACACTAACACTGTTGTTAAGCTGGTGTGCATTGGGAAACGAACTAATAGGGAGAAAAATAATAGACAGTCAGACTCAGTAAAAGAAAAAAGACAGGAAAAGAGAGGGAACAAACCAAAATGAAAGAGACATTGATGAAGTAGAAAAAGGCCAGCTGGGATAAAATAAAAGTTAGGCCAAGCAAAATCAGGGATGCAAAGATAATGTGTGAATGAGAAGAGAGAGAGATTAAACTGGAGCTGGTGTCATTGATAGTCCAGCTCCTACTGACAGAATGGCCTAGTGGTAAAGAAAAGGCTTCGGTAGATATTGATTGTGAGAGCACGCTGGTCTTGATTTACAAAGAGAAAGCTGCTTAAGCCAGTGTTTTTTTTCCCGTTTTTTTTTTTTTTTTGGGTATAAACAAATGCAAACTGTGCTGCCAAAGGAGACAGGCAAAGAAGGGCCTTTCAGAAACAGGCAGAAAGGCAAATAAAAAATATGCAAGTAAATGCAGCACACTAACTGACCAACTAAAATGAATTTGACTCCAACAAATACAGCACTGAATAATACTTTAGTATTATTGCATGTACATGTAGAAAAAGATCAAATTCAGCAACAGTCTCAATTGTTTATTAAAATGGCTTGTACTACATGAATAAATATCTCTATTAAAGATGCCACTCACCTTCAAGATGCCTTGCTGTTTATCACCCTTCAATGAGATTAACAAATGTCATTTAAAAGTCACACTGTAACATTTGTTTTGTCTAATTAAACAAAAAAGTGAAACACAACAAATATTACCTTACATCAATTAAAAGTTAAGGAGGCCATGATAATAATAATTTTCATGTCTATAGAACTTTTCATAAAGCCAGGGACACTAAAACAAAAGGATACCAAAAGAAAGAAAGTACAGTACATAACAGACAGAAATAAAACTGAGAAATGTGCTCATGGTCAGTCTTATTTTTTCTGATTCTTGAAATATTAATTTATTGTAATCTGAAAGCTCTAGAGTTTTGAAAAACAAACCCATATAGCACAATGCAAAAGTCATCAGCTTGTCTGTCAAAGCTCCAGAGACTGAGACTTATAAGAAACAGATCTGACTCTCTAATTACACTCTACCTCCCTTTGATTACCTGCCCTATGAGCTGAGCACGCTCACATGGGCGACTGATCTTGAAGTTCCCCCTTGATGAAGAACCCAAAGGAGAGATCATGTCCAAATGATTAGTGTATCACATTCAGGCTTTTGAGCGGAGTACACACACTGGTTAACTTGTTGCCAGCTTGTTCAGTTCAAGGATCACTGCATTTCCTCTTAAATGCCTCTAATCCTTCCCCGTTTTAAAATTGATGTACTCTTGTGTCACTCGTTTCCTTAATCCTTTTTTTACTTCCACTTTCTCTACTTCTTTCTCTCTGTTGGTTACTATTTTTTTTTCTTCAGTCATATCATTTGTAATAAGGAACTGACTGCAGCTTTAGTGAACGTCTTTTTTTCTCCCTTACTGTCAGCATAGTAACCTCTAGAGGAATCTGGCATTACAATATTATATCAAATTTATTATGTCCAGGTCATGACACTATGATTTTGTTATTCTTTTCCCTCACCCGTTGTTACCACCCCTTTAAAGGGGGTCATATTATACTTTTTTCCATTAACTTTTTCTCCCTGTGGTTCACTTACATTGTTAGTAACTTTTTTTTTTTTTTTGCAAAAGAACTGTCATTTTTTTTCATGCCCACTTTCCACTCTATCTCTGTAGAATTAAACTAGCCATTTCTTGCTGCTGTGTGTTTAAGATTATTCATTTCTCACATACAAAATGTAACCATTATGATGGGTTCACAAAACAATCCAAGCTTAAATGTGCCTCTCCAAATAAAAAAAAAGATCAGGGACATTGTTATATCGCTTTTCTGATATTGTCTAATCCATTAGAATGAAAGAAAATGCTTCTATTCTGAACACTCTATAGGCATTTTGATGTGTAAATGTGGGTGGTCATATTATATTATTAAAATTATATGATTTGTTTTTTTTTTCTTTTTATTGTGGAGGAAGTTTTGAGTTCAGAAATTCACAGTATACTGTATGTTTTCATAAAACAAGTCTTTTATCTCAAAAGATCAAGGAAATATTAGCTGTTCAGCATATGACCCCTCTAATGATGCAGCTCATCTATTTATACATCAGCCAGATAGCAGCACATTGTGAACAGCACTTATTCATTGTAAGCTGACTGAGAAAAGAGTTTTTCACCTTTCAAGAAATAGTTCAGCTAAAAAATAAAAACCTGCACATCATTTACTCGTATAACATTTCCAAACATGTATCACTTTCTTTCTTCTGTACAACACAAAGGAATATTCAAAAGCAATCTATCCTTTTAAGAATTTCTTTTTCAAAGTAAAGCATAAAGCTATGATATCTCTCTCACTTTCTCCTTCTATGTGCAGAAATACATATGACGTGTTTTCCACCGTTCAGCCGTTCTTTTGTAAAAGCTGAATTCTTAAAAAGATGAGCATGAACTGTACATCATAAATATTCTGTTAATAAGAAATCTGCTGTGCAGCTTTGACTAGGAGAGAATCATTTGACATAGTCCCTAAAGGCAGGAACAAATAAGATGCATCAATGTGTCAATTTGGACAGGATCATTCTGACAGAACTCTAATTTGTTTTTCTCTGTGCTGCTTAATGCTCTGCTTGTACACCACACTGAAAGAACTTTCTCTACTTCTCAGGGCACAGCGCGATCATCTGCACAGTCCAAACTAAACATCCAGCTAAACTAAACTAAAGAGGTATGAACTCTGTCTTGCGGCTGTCTTGGTGACAAGGATTAAGTATTGGGGTCATGTGTAAAGAGCATTTCCATTCCACTGAATAAAACAAGAGTGTAAAGTCCAAGTATGTTTTTCCCATAGCACATATACACTACTATGATACAGTTTAGGGTTGGTAAGATTTTATGTTTCTCGCATAATTCTCACCAAGACTGCATTTATTTGATGAAAATAATTTGTTGATTTAGTGCTGGTATTATACATTATGATATGCTGATTTGGTGCTTAAGAAACATTTCTTCTTATTAATATTGAAAACAGGTGTGCTGCTTAATATTAAGAAACTGTGATAACTTTTAAGGATTATTTGAATCGAAGGTTGAATTAAAATGTTATTGAGTTAAAATATGAAAATAACAATATTTCTGAATGAAAATATTAATGAAAGAAATAAACAAATAAATCTCAATGACCCGAATCGTTTGAACAGTTGCATAGATATTTGATCATTCCCAAAATGTCTACACATTATCACTTTTTCTAGTGCGCTATAAACCACTCATGGGCCTTAAATACTAAGAATAGAGAATGGTTTGAAATTAGAGATCTAGAGAGTTAGATATGGAGCATCTTGTGCAGATGCTATAGCTCTATCTAGC
This sequence comes from Carassius auratus, assembly GCF_003368295.1. Lineage (NCBI taxonomy): Eukaryota > Metazoa > Chordata > Actinopteri > Cypriniformes > Cyprinidae > Carassius > Carassius auratus. The sequence goes on from NC_039272.1 coordinate 17,047,880, forward strand.
CACAGATCTGGTCCTCTGGGATGTGTCATTTTCCTCCCCGTTTGACCTTTGACCCCAGTGCGTTTGGCCTGCACTGGGATGAGAGATTGATAAAAACAAACATGTAGGGATTTCAAAATGTAAGAAGTGCTACATTGTTTTCATAAAATGAGAAACTGAATCACTTAAGTTTTGATCAGTCTCCCAGTATCACTGGCATTTCATATTATGATGTTTCACATAAATGCATCAATTATAACTAACAGCATTTCTGGTTGCCTCCAGTATAGCACTATAGTAAACACCATTTCAAATGAAATGAAATGATCCTAAAAAGATGAGATGACTCAACATTGGAACTGACCTTAGATTAGTATCATATCATCTTAATTTGGTTGTTTCCATTATGATCATGAGAACAAAATCATTTGAGATCAGCTTACCAGACATGGAACCCAAAAAAACTGGAAAGAAATGCCATACAAGAAAGTAATACTAGCAGTATGCAATCTAATTCCCATTATTTAAACAGAATTAGGGGTGTGTAGCAGAAGGCCCAGACTGCTCTCTTCATTTATCTGTAGTCTTGCAGCATATGTTATAAATGCTGCAGAGAGGAAATGTCAAATCAACAGCCCCCCACACCTTATCAACAGGAAGTGAAGAAAACTTTTCTGTCACACAACATGCCTTTGAATCGCTTCTTTCAGAGAAACACACGTACACACAAATAGCAGAAATATATTCTCTGTGAAGAAGGTACAGATGAATGATTTTTCCACTCTGCCGATAATAACTTTTTTCAACCTTTATAACTGTCACACAATTCTCCTGTCATCACCATCAAGTGCCATCTTTATGCAGGTTGTTCAGAAGTCAGTGAATGAATGAATGAGTGAACTATCAACCAATGCCAACATAAAAATATATTTTAAAATTATGAATGAGTTCATCCAAGGTTCACACTAGAGTTATGGAAGAGGGCAGATATGCTTGGCTTGCTTTCCGTAATGAAACTAGACAGAAGCTCCAAGTTCCCCACTGGAAATAACTGTGGATAAAGAAGAGAGACTTATTGCGTGGGAAGAATTTCAATAAGTAAAATGGGGTATTCACATATTTATATATTCTTGAAATTACTAGCAGCAAGATAATAAATAGAGCCAACTTAAAAAACAAATCTGAAAAAAAAAAACACATTAAACTATATATACTGTCTGCACATACAGAAAATATCACTAAGGCAGCTATGGAATGTACATTAGAAACAAAACACAGTGAAACTGGATTTAATTCAAACATGCATAATCCAGACCACTGACATTCAGGTCTACAGACATTAGTTTGTGCTACAAGGCAAAGAGCTCCTCCCAGAGAGGATGTGACCCTCTGCAAACAGGATTCGAGATGGCAAATCAAACAAAGATTAGCATGCAGAAGTATTCATATCGTCTAATATTTCTTATTGTCATGGTTTTTCTACAGCATGTCTCAATACTTATAAAAAGAGTTAAAATTATGGAGTAAAGTTAGACATTGGAAGACATAGGGCACCACTGAGGGAAATATAGTGTAATATTGGATGCAATATCCATAATAAGTAAACTAGACTTGTCAGAAGTCTCATAAAATAAGATTTATGTTCGTTAATAAGACTTTATGAAGTCAATAAAATGAAATAGACAGAGTGATAATGGACATTGCATTAAAAAAACTCATGGAAGGGCAATAACACCAATCTGTTTATATAAGAGAGCTTATTCATCATACGCTACTGTTATTTGTGAAATTTGGACAGCATTCTGCTCTAGTCATGATTACAGATGCACTCCTTTCTGGAAAAGAGAATATGCTCTTATGAGTCAGCTATAGTACAGTATGTTAGGAAACCTGGTGTTGTTTTCTTTTTTTCTTCTTTTTTTTCAGTTATGAGCCTGCAGTGCTCTTAGTTCAAGAATTTTAATATTCACTACAATCTGACAAGGCTCAAAGGATTACCCCATCAACTGACAACTGATGCGTTTACAAGCCACTAAACCCACAGCCAACATTGTTAACACAATTTACTTAAGCTTTGAATTCAATAAGCTGATTTAAAAGATAAAGTTTCTCCTGAGATGCCAATCACAGCTCACAACCATTTACCATCTAGAGTACAAATCTAACCACCTTCAAGTACACAGCAAAGGTATTTCAGGATGTGTTATGTCCCCCATTCTTTGCTATGAATCCTGTAATTGTTGTCCTTCTTCCTATCTGTTTTATGGTGTACTACCAGTGTGCTGCTCTCAGCGTTCAGCTTTTGGCATCAGTGGCTGGTGCTCAGTGCGGCATTACATGGAAGTATTCGAGGGAAATGGGCCTAATTACTGTATGTGTTTTGCAAGCTCAGCTGTATGTAGAGAGATATTGCTGTTAGGTAAGTGATATTCATAATTGATATGAAAGGACATCCAGATATTTTATATTAATTTTATGCTATCACATGAAAAGTGCATGGATTAAAAAATAATAATAATATCACTAATAATAATAATAATAATAATAATAATAATAATAAAATAAAAGGTTTTGCTTAGAATGTTGTTTTCCCTCCAGGTAAAAATATGCATGCATAAATTGCAATGAAAATACATGAATTCCAGATGAACATTAGCCTCAGTGTGTCAGTCACGTGACTGAATAATTCACTCGGAAGAAAATGTCATCAGATCATATATTGTACAAAAGCTATCCCTGGGGTTGTGCCTTTTCAAACAATATACCTTTGTACTTAAAAGCTCCATATTAGTAACTTAAAGGTGCATATTAGTATCCAAAATAAACAAAAGGTACCACTACATTACTTTTGTACCTTTTTTTCAGAGAGTGTATAACATTTCAAATGTTGCTGGTCATTCTACAAAGCAGGATCCAAAGCCCGTCATCAAAATGATTGGCATGCTGTCACTAAAGATAACCCATCTGCTGCTTGATAGTTAACAAAGTTTGTCAGAGCATTTTGTCTGTGCTCTCTAAAGCACAAGTGATTTACTATGTTTAATAATAGAGAAACAGTAGCTACAACTCCCATTTGTAGTTTGCGTTAACTTTATCCCCAGGTGAATGATTTTGCGATATTCCGTTTTTTTCCCCCTGCATAAATTAAATGTGCAACTTAGATGCATATACTAATACATATCATGATATTTAATATTATACAATTATTACATATTATTTAGAGGGGGAAAACAATAAAATCAAATCAATAAGTTATTTTAATGTTTTGGAAAAAGATGATGAAACTATACTAAATGGTTAAACTATTCTTATTGATCATAATAATAATAATAATAATAAAAAGAGTTAAATGGTTGCTGTAACAACATCATTGCGCAAACATGAATGCAAATAGAGCTTTTTTGAAATGAAATTTCATACAGAGAGCTGCCACAGCTCCAGAATGGCCTTCGGCACTGAGGGGGAAGTGAAGCGTTTCTCACAAAATGTGCTGTTTTTTTATTTCCTAGGAAGAGGAGGAGGGGAGAAAAAGATTTTTGGTTCTTTTACACTTCAGATGAGTTCAGATGCGCGCACACATAAACACACACACAGCTCAGCGATAAGGGGGCAATCAATCTTCATCATCACAGTTGTTCATTGAAATAGCCATCAAACCGTGTGTCATCTTCATGCCTCATTTGGTCACTCCATCCAAACACCCTCAACGCACAGCATCACGTCACCCTCTCCTCTCTTGCATACCCAGCTGGTTGCTCGTCTTTCTTCTTTCTGCTTGTGATACTGAGGCAGTGGGTGGGCTTCCCTCCCTCTCTTTCTTCAAGCAGCACCCATTACCAATGCAGCACCAGTGACTCAGCCTGCTTTCTTCCATCTTACACCTCACACACACAAACAAACCAACTCATACACAAACAACTCACTCGACACATGCAAAGCACATGCCCACAGTCACCCTTCTCTCCCACACACACAAATACATGCAAACGCAATTAAATCCCACACACAGCCGCTGACCTCTTAGTCCCTTCAGATCCCCTTAAACGTATAAATAAGGGCAGCAGATATGTCCAAACAATTAGCTCTGTTGACTACTTACATGCCTACAGTCATAATAATGTTTCAACTCACGCAAACACAACACTTAGTCAAACCTACTGATGGGATAACAAGTAGTCACGATGTCAGCTCGTGAGTGAGCTACCTCCTGTACAACACACACAAATCATTCATATGATTGCTACAAACACATCAGCCAAACATCAGATGTCCACACAGGAAGTAAGTGGTTAAACGAATAACACACGAACAGTGATACATGTTCATGTCTTTATTGCTTGTGAACATTCGCAGATGAATGTCGAATAAAAAAAAAACATTTACCAGCGCAGTTATAATGAAGCTACAGTGGGTTATTGCTTAGTTGAGATGCAGTTGTTTGGCCAAGTACATATGACACACTGCATAATTTGAAAGATGAAATACATTTCACAGAATATTGTTACTGTAAGTCTTGTATTCTGGTTCCAAACACTTTTTTTTAGATCCCAAATGCAAACAACAAATGGTGCTGTGTTTTTACTGAAAAATCATGATCTCAATTCCAGACTTGATTCATCTTTTCTGAATTCTTAAAATATTAGTGTCCAAGACATGGTAAGTCCAGAGACTGTAGAGTGAGTTTTAAAAAGAGTGGGCATCCTGCAAAGACGACTGCAAGAGCACAGATGCAAAATACTCAATGGTATAAAGAAAACCAGAGAGTGCCAGATAAAGAAAAACTGTACAGTACAGAAGAACCAGAAACATGCTAACACATCCCTTGATGTTTCTATGATACTATGATAACTAAATAAGAATGGAGTTCACAAGAGGACACCAAGGAGGCTGGCTGCTGCTGCTATTAAAAAAAAAAAAAACATTTATGTACATCTGAAGTTGCAAAAGAGTACCTGGATGTTCCATAGCACTACTGGCAATATTTTCTGTGGCCTGGAAAAAGACAGGAGAAAAATAGGAAACATATCATCAAAACATCCCAGCGGCCATCATGGTTTGGAGCTGCTTTGGTGCCTCAGGGCCTGTATAGCTTGCTATCATACGCAGAAAAATGAATTCTCAATTTTAAGGACGTTTGCAGAGGAATGTCATCCCATCTGTTTACCAGTTGACGCTCAACAGAAGTTGGATGATGCAACAGGAGTAATCAACAACAGAATGGCATCAGCAGAAGAAAATATGCCTTCTGATGTGGCCCATGATCTCAAGAGAGCGGTTCACACCAGACATCCGAAAAGTAGTGCTGAACTCAAACAGTTTTATAAAGAGCAATTTGTGAAAAATGTCCTTCTGACCGTTGTGTAGGTCCGATCTGCAATTACAGGAAACATTTGCTGAGGTTATTGCTGCCAAACAAGGGTCAGCCAGTTATTAAATCCAAGAGTTCACATACTTTTCCACCCTGCAAAATTCATGCTGTGGCATGGGACATGAACACAAAAAAGCATCATAGCTTTTGTGTTATTTATTTTAGCAGACTGTGTTTATCTGTTGTGAATTTCTTGCCCATATCAAATTTAGTCGCATTCAATTATTAGTAGAATATACATTTAACTCTGGAAATAGCATGTTGGTGGCCATAACATGATGCATACTATTACTTATACTTCCCTTCCTTCACCGCATAAAATGCTGTGCTTGCTATGTTGGTACTTTCTCTTTATATCAGATAAGCTGTGCCGAAATATCCCTGTGGAACACAAAGGCAGTTGGAGGCTTTAAATAAAAAGATGGCCTGATTATGAGAGAGAGGGAAAGAGAATGAAAAAGGGAATGAGGGAGAGAATTAGACACTGGCAGGCTGGACCAAAGATAAAGCCCATAGTTTAGGTGATTGATATTACTTACTTTTAGTTGCAAGTGTTAGACAAAATACAGTTTTTTTGTGGACATCTCAAGAGGAAATGTGAGAACACTTCCTTTGAAATGATGGGTAGATGCATGCAGAACTGAGAAGACGACGGAGAGATTATGTTGATTTGCAATGCAAAAGATCTCAGACATGCAAATAGGCTTATTTGGTAGTAGGAGAGAGCAGAAGGTCAGACAAATCATTGGTTAGAGACAAGCTTGAGAGAGAATTATCAAGCATGCTGGGAAATGTAGTTTTAAAACAGTCATCTGCTCCTATAGCTCAACTAGTAATGCATGCTGCTAGCAACTCCAGGTTTGTGAGTTTCATTTTTAAAGAACACAGGATGGTTATTTTCCCCCAAAATTCCTATATTGTCAACAAACATGCTTTTAATTCAACAAAGTTTGGTTTGATGGCATTTTAAAAATTAAATCCAGCAGTTACATGGCCCCAAACACACATGCAAAAATCAACATCACAAACTGTTCCAGGTTAACCTTTGATTGTCAAAAATTAAAACTACCACAATAAAATAATAAAATAGAATAATAATAATAAAAAATCTCTAATGGCAGCAAAAACGTACTTTACTCAAAAGGCAGAGAAAACTGTTCATGACACCAGTTCTGTTTTGAGATCTCTGTGGGGAAAAAAGGGGTGTATGAGGGATAACCTCACTTCTTTTGATGGATTATAAAGACACAAACATTTAAAAGCTATTTTCCAAGAGACATTACAGACACGTCATAATTATACCTTATCAAAGTATGATGAACTCTCCAGCAAGCAGTTCATGGACAGAGATGTGAAAGTTACTAAATGATTCATCGTCCTGATTCCGTTCAGCTCTTTTCGGCAAGGTCCATTTCGCCCTCACACAGCCCACATGTGCACGACTGTTACAAACAAACAGGTCAGTATAGACGCTAATTGCTTTAATTTCATGACTAGCACTCAGCGGAAATGCTGTACTTAACCAACACTGTAACGCAGGGAAGAGCAGTGAGCTGGATTCACTCATAAATCACAGGCATTAGATGAGCTCCACTAGCCTTGCAAACAACTGAGCTTTACAAACGGATCTTTTTTTTACTTATTACAAAGTTTATACGTAAAGGTAAAATGGTTTTTCAACCAATTCTTTTGACTCGTATACAATAGAAGCAGAAGTCAGTGGCACCTTTTTAACTTTTACAATGTCACAGTCATGTGCATGACACAGAGGCTGCATATTTATCTTGTTGAACATGTCTGTCTTTGTGAGCACGCAGGTGTTCTTGACAGATCCTTAACTGCTTTGAGGCCAGCTGTCCACGACAGATCATACAGACCGTCTTTGCTCTTCCCTTTTAAAATACATGTGCATGTACCCATCAAGTACCGGCACTTTTGTTCCCCACAAAACAGAGGCAACAGCACCACCGGCTTCCTGGCACGTTCAAGGGTGCCGGAGTTAAACTTTCATGAAGCCCTTTCACTATCATGTTCTGTTCATCATTTTTCAAGGTCAGCACTTTATGAGTGAGACAAAGACCACAGAATAGCACATAGAGCCTGAAGTCGACAGAGCGTCATGTTTCAGCATTTTTAGCCGTCTCCTCTGGAGTGTGCAGTGTCAGGTTCTAGTCTCGCAGCGTGAGAGCTTCAAACCCCCTGTTCATCCGTAACACTGCTACGAAGCATGTGCTAATTAGTCTGTGTCTCTCCTCTGAGCATGAGGTGAAGTCCGTTCGAAGAGAAAGACCAATATAGTAGTAGTGGAATGTGCTTTGGAGCAAGACACAAAGGACATTGTTGTGAAATAAAGCCAATTTCTATCAGAAATTAGATTTTATTCCATCTGATACGAGCTGACACGAGCTGGTGCTATTAAAAGGTATATTTTACATTTGTAATTTCACCTTCAAACCATTTTAAACCCATATGACTATCTTCCTACTGTGAAACACAAAGGAAGATATTTAGGAGAATGTTCAAGGTGCTCTTTTCTACATAATGCAAAAAGATGACAACCAGCAGGCTGGAGGTTCGAAATAACCAAATAATTCATTTTGGGGTGAACTATCCCTTTAAATAATTAGCTTTAAGTTGTTTCAAAAATATTTTGCTGAAGAGCATTATGCTTAAATTGAGGCCTGCTGGCAAAGGAATTGATCACTTATAAAGGTGAAGATGATATATGCTCCCTGCTTTGAGTGAAATGAAAAAAACAAAAAAAAAACATTGTGAGCTATTGAAGGTCATGGCGAGTGGCTACCATGGAAAACCAGTAACCATAATAGAAATGCACCAAACTCATCCTGAAAATCTTCCATTGCCTGTATTACCTCCTCCCCTCCATCCCTTAAAGATTTCACTCTCCTTCCCTCCCTCCTACAAATACAATTTCTTTCTTCTTGATATACAGTCTTGTTGTCATTTGTTTAGACTTATTACTCCCAGAAGCCCTCTAGTTGTCTTTATCCTCTTTTTTTTTTTTTTGTCCTCCTTGCACTGCTGAAGCTTTCAGTAACGGAACAAGGACTGAACCACATTACCTGAATACAAGGGAGACACTGCTTCAATATATATATATATATATATATATATATATATATATATATATATATATATATATATATATATATATATATATAAAGAAATCAAAATCTACTTTTAAAAGCATGTCCCTGGTCTTATTGTGAAAGAGTCATCAATTCACATTATTCAGCATCAAATAGTTTGTCTTCATAATGTTGGGGAAAAAACGTGGTCTGGCAATGTTCTGGTATGTAATGCCCATTTTTACCATCCGATCAATTCCCCATGAATTCCCAAAGACCGCCCAACATTTTTTTTTTTTTTAGAAGAGCACTAGCATTCAATCAGTAGACAAGAAAAATCCACAAAATAGTTTTGAAAGTTACATGTTGTGAAAATAACATGATTTTGGACTTTAATACAGCAGAGCATGCCACCGTAGACTGTCCCTCACAGTTTTGTTTTCATCTACGTTAAAACCAATATGGCGTCTCAACTGATTAGGGCCTATTAGAACAACACCAGCGTTAGTAAATATTGACTGCATTTTCATTTTTAGGTGAACTATTACTTAGTAAATGTGAGCTGCCATGCACAACACATTTTACCTTAAGTAAATGAAATGATAGGTTCTTGTTGGTCAAGTGGGTTTTTGCACTTACAGATAAGGAATCTGTAGTCAAATTCTAAATAACCACTAAAGTCATTATTATTAAAAGAACGATACATTATGACTTTGAAGACAGAAATGTTTGATTATAACCAATGCAAAATGCTCACTGCATACATGTGACTTTCAGCAAAAGTGATACCCCACAGAATATACAGAATACTCAATATAAAATAATAATATCAACAATAGTGTAATTTAACACTCTCAAACAGGAAAAATCTCAAGAACTGAAACAAAATCCTCTCTGCTCCACTTTATGTTGCCTGTTTTAGGCTTGGTGTGATATCACTGCGGTCCTGAAGCCCTACATTTCTGTAGTCCTGATGTTTTGAGGTTACCGCCCCACTGCAGAGACTGCAGCGCTGCGAAGCAATCTCATGTGAACGTCACAATTACACATCAACCTCCTGCTCCAGGCATTAACATGAGTTTAATTTTAGGATCACTAAACCATCATCCAGTCCTTCCAAATGAAACCTTGTATCACTGTCAGAGCACTATGGTTTTACATCTAGATATCTGCTAGGAGGCATCATAATGACATTTGTTCTTACTTACAGAGAAAAACCATAAGGAAAGATTTCAAAAATGTATAAGAGAAGTGGAGGAAGATCAAATACTTATAGAATATACAGTACTTACCCTTCTGTCGTTCTGAACTTTATATATATATATATATATATATATATATATATATATATATACACACATACATACATACATACATACATATATATATATGTATATATATATATACATACATTTATATTTATTTATATATTATTTAAAATCATTTTTAAAGAGTAAATATATATTTATATATATATATATATATATATATATATATATATATACATTTTGCAGAATGTCTGAACTGGTCTCCATCCACTTTTATTGTGTGGAAAAAAGAGCAGCCTGGACATTCTACTAAATTTCTCGTTTTGTGTTCTTCATAAAGAAAGTCATTAAGGTTGGTAAGTGACCTTTTTTTGGGGGGTGAACGGTTTCTTTAAGGGCAACTTGGGGAGTTAGAAATTGCACTTTCTACTGAAATCATGGCACAGTAAACCAATGAGTGGGTGAAGTCAACAGAAATACACAGCTCACTGACGAGATAATAGCAAGAATTGCAGAACTTCACCTCAGCCTCCTTAATAGCAACCACGGATATCATTGCTTCTGAAAGCACAGAGATTTAAAAAAAACTGATAGTAGATACAAACCTATGAAGTATAAAAAAGAATATCTTTTCCTTCTGTATTATATGTATTTGTATGTGGTTATGAATCAAGCTGATGCAGTATAGCCCTCAAGTGTTTTAAGTTCAGGGAAGTAGGTGGCATTACACAACACACACTTGGGAGTCTGCAAATCAGAGGAAAAGTGAGGGAACATGTAATGGTAAAAGAACAAGCAGAGCTCTCCGTGAAGGCCTCCACCCACAGTTTTACCTGGAGCGGATAGGCATTTGTGGGTAGATGAGAAGAAAAGGTCAAGAAATGTTTCTGGACGTCTTACAGAGTCTTTCTCTTTCATTAACCTTCCAGTCTTCTCATTCCCTAATCAACATATTATTCCTCTATATATCTTTCTCTCCGACTCCTGCTACACTTCATTCTTATGAAAAGAGGGATGGAGATCGTGGATGATACCACTTTGCCTCTTACATTTTGACTTCTGACCAACCCGCTCTAATGAGATGATGTAATAATTTGTACAAAAGAAAAAAAAATTAAATTTGTTTGGACAAATAGAACCTAACCATGACAATTGTATGTTTTCAATGTAAGTAGTGCTATGATACACATTCGGCATCTTGTTTGAATGATCACAGATTACTGTTCATTGCCCAACCCACTCTCATGAGAAGACTTAATAATCTGTACAAGATGGCAAGATCATAACAACTTGTACGAGTCGATGCTTACAAAAACGGACAAATCCAAACCTAACAGTGGTTGTAATAGGAAAAAACCTGTTGTGTGTTTACAAACGATGCACGTAATTCGTACATCACGATACGTTTTGCCATCTCGTCTAAATTATTACTGCCTGTTATGAGAGCGTTTTGCGATCTGGCTCATTTTGCAGTCTTGTAAACAAGGCTTTGTTTGTAGGTGGAGAACTGAAAAATGTCATGCAATACACATCAGATGGTTATTAAACTGACTGTGGATGGTTGTATGGTGAAAACTTGTGTTGTGAGGGCTCATTTCCTTGACGATAAAGGACAGGAACGAAATGGATTATGACAACAGGGCCCCCACGTTAGACACAAAAGCCCTTATTAAGAATCAAACATACACTAAAGGAGAAATCCAATCTAAAATAGTCTCCTGCGTCTCTCAGAGCAATCAGACATGTCCCGCTGTGATGTCATTAAATCTGGGTTAAAAGGCTGAGTGGGGTCTCGCTCTCGTGGGTTATTTAAACAAGCCAATTAGCAGGCAGGTCTCTGAAGAAGTAACACTTGGGAAACAGGAAGTAGGTCTCATTAGTATTGCGATGGGGCATTCCTGTAATGAAGCTCTCAGATGCCTGTGACATCTGATGTGATGTCAGTACTGCTGCAGTGCAACGCTGTGTTTGATTCTCTGTAAGATTTGGGGTGCCACATGTGTAAGTGGCTTTAGAGTTGGGACCTGAACAGAGCTTGTCGAGTTAGCTGGTTTGTGAAGACATTACTATAACCTAAAATTTGGCTGTTAACTCCATCTTTACATTTAAAAAACAAATGTAGTGCACGACACAGGACTGCTGAATGAAGAAGCTCTATAGTGACCTCATTGCAATGTTCTGTTGAAGGACAAATGCTGTAAGAAGTCATCACTCCAAGGATGGAAGAAAGGTGGTAATGGTAAAATAGCTATGAAGTCCTCCATCATATTCAGAGGCACTACTAAAAAAAGTTCACATAGCATACTGCCGTACTCGTTCTATTTTTTTTAAATACGGCTATGTGCACCGTATGCAAAATCTCTTTATGCATAGAATTCCTGGATTACACATGCAAATGTGTAGTATACGACCACATGTTGTGAGGAACACTATCCCACAATGCAACATGCTTGATATGATGGTGAATTTCTGAATGATATATAAAAAAATTATTACTTTTTTTTTTTTTGAAAGATGATATTTGAATGCCATTTGCTGAACTCAAAATTCATTGTCGTCACCATGATACCGCCGATCAAAAGTTCATAATTTCATACGTTCGGAAACCTTTTCAGCAAGGATATTTTATATTGCTCAGAAGTGACCAAGACATTTTTAAGGAGTGATTTCTGAAGGACCATGTAATGGATGTTGAAAATTCACCTTTGTCATCACAGGTATTAATTACATTTTAAATTCAAATAGAAAACTGTTGATCTGTACTAATATGTCACAGTATTACTGTTTCCACTGTATTTTTGATCAAATAAATGCAGCCTTGAAATAATTAATTGCAAGCTCTTACCAGCCCCACGCCACATGGTGTATGCAAATACATTTCATGCAGTATTTCATTCTGAACAAAGCCATAGGCAGAGCGACGGAGCGAAACAGGAAAACTGTAGTCTAAATCTCTTTTATTGCAACAATGCAGACATATAAAGAGAAAGATATTCACAATGAGGTATTTTATCTTTGCCTAAGGCAAAATAAGTAGGAAAAACTGAAGTTAGCCGCAGTGTATTGACACAAGGATCTCTTAATTCGTCACGATGAGGTGTGTGTGTGTGTGTGTGTGTGTGTGTGTGTGTGTGTGTGTGTGTGTGTGGTTCTTCTCGAGTGTCTCAGGAGACGAGCCACTGAGGGCAGCTGACTCCAGTGAAGCAGAGCTCAACTTCAGATCCTTCATAGCCCTATAGGCAGTGGAATAGAGCTTGACCTCAGAGAATTGAAAACAAATGCAAATTTTCACTCCCTAAACACACTAAACAAGCCTTTTCTCTCAGCCTCTTTCTCCCATACAAGAAAATCAAACCTGCAGCGTTTGACAGAAGTCAGAGAGCAGATCATTGCTTTTCTCTAGAGCACAATCACAGTGATGAGATTCATTTCACACAGCTCTTCGCCTCGGTTTCATTTCGTGACTGGACATTAAAAACACATACTGCCAGGATAGTCTTAGACATGTGAACAACAAGAAGAGTATTTCAGTTCAACTAGTTTCTAAGTGATCATGAGCTGTTTAAAGATCATTTTGAACATCAAGTACACTGGTAAACCTTAGCAAATACATGTTAATCTATAGCTTAAAGTCCACAAAACATTTAAACAACACTTCCTTGGTCAAACATATAATGTGACTCTACATTAACTGTATAGTGGATATCCAAACATCCCACCCATATGTGCTTACGGAGCATTTCATTTCAAAACCATTGGCAGTGGACAAGACATAATCACGAGATGCAAAGAAATGCAACAGTACGCTCCTGACTTTGAAAAGTTCGAGCATATGGTAGCAAGTGATTTGCAGCTTAGTAAAATATTGAAATGTTCTCAACAAATTCATACACTCATGTTGTCAAAGGCCTTTGTATCCCGAAAGAACAAAATTCTTCCTGTTTGTATAATAAGAAGCTAATCCTTCATCTATGAAACTGTCACTTTTTTACTAAGTATAATTCATAAAAAGCACAGATAAAACATCCCTGATGGCAATATTGTAAATACAAATACACCGTTTTGTTCTTGTGCATCTGCCTACCTGTGTAGTCTTTAGTCAGAGTTCTTCAATTATACAGGAACTAGTACACTGCTAGTGGCTGACAGCCTATGACATCCACAGAAGAACACTTCAGATACACTACCAAAGTAAAACTAGACGTGGATGACTGAAAGCACAGTTGACAGCACAGTTGTTAGCTAAATTGCTAACCAGACTACAAAAACCACATGGATGTGATGCAGTATGAGTAACTGGTTAGCAACCACACTATAAAAAGTAAAAGTTTCAGTGAATTTTTTTTTTGCAGTGATGCCATGCAGAGATTTCGACTGAGGGGGAACTCAACATCCCGCTCACCCCTGGAATATGATTTCAACCCACCCTGAATGCTCTGTCACCATAGACACTCCCGGCTACCCCTATGAAAATATCCTTAGTGAACAGTTATTAAAATAACTGTTGTTTTTTTCTTAGTCTGAAGAACATTTTATTGGAAACATAGATGCCAATAAAGAAGATTTATTTTTAATTGTAGTGCTTTTGAGGTACAGTATGTGTGTAAATCATGCTGTTGAACAAAATGTGTAAACCTCATCAATCTCGGTGAAAAGTATTCTAAAAATCCATGAGAAATTCCAAAGGGAACCCTTGGCTAGAAAATGCTAATTCTCTTTTTAAACCAAACCTAAAACAGGCATTCCGTTCTACTGCATTCATGCAGCGGAAGCCCTTATTCCCGCATAATATTACACTGAGCCAAAACACAAATCATCTGTTGTGAAAGCATCATTAATCCGAACTCATCTTCAGCGAAGCCTGAATCCAAGCCTCCCACCCTTTCTCAAAAAAACCACCGCGTCTGCAGATTATCAGTTCCTCGGTTCGTCACTTTCCTCATTTTTCCCCTTTACCCCTTTTCCCATATCCGAGGTGTAGGTGTGAAGAGCGAGTTGCTTGCCATTGTGTTTTCACAGGCTATTTATACTTCTTTAAACCCACTGTCTCATGTCCCCTCCGGATGTCTTCATCATCATCATCATCTCCTCCCGTTTTGTCGCACCTGTAGGGTCTTACTGCCGGTGTCCAGCTCGTGGGAAGACAGGGAGCCGGAGAGGGGTGGGGGGGTGGGGGGTGAGGAGAGCTGACTCACAGGGAATGAGGGGGATGTTACAGCTCAGAGCACCTCTGAATCATCACTGTCTTCTCCAGCACAATCACCATCATCATCTTCATCAATGACACATCCATAATTCA
Organism: Carassius auratus; assembly: GCF_003368295.1. NCBI lineage: Eukaryota > Metazoa > Chordata > Actinopteri > Cypriniformes > Cyprinidae > Carassius > Carassius auratus. Next base: position 17,062,883 of record NC_039272.1, read on the forward strand.
CGGTTTCTGTGAATGGGGAGAGAAAGAGGGAGGCAGCGAGAAACGCTGGCGGTAATATGAGGCAAAGCGGTCCATATTTATTCGGGAAGATGAGTTCAAACTAATTCAAAAGCCAGGGTGTGGCTGTGTCACGGGGCGACCGTGTTTGAAAGCGAGAAACTATATTTAGGCGAACGGTTAAAATAAAACAACAGATGGCTTACATTCTAGGAGGGAAGAAAATGCTGACATTGGAAGGACTATTTGTAGTGCTAAAGGGAGGAAACATGTGTTTGACAGGTCAAAACACAAACATATAGACGTGACCCCTCAGAAACCTCTGCTGTTTATACTCAATTGGATCAGGTGTCAATATTCAAATTGGAATGGGGGAAAGGAGGGTTGCAAAACTATTGTTTTTAATGGACTTATAAATGTTACATTTTATTGGAGTCAAGTATTATAAAAGCTGGATTATGTGTAAATTAGTGTAACTTTAAGTACCAAGTCACATTCAAGGCTTCAGGCTCCAAATGTAAGGCAGTTGAAGATTAATGGGTTCTTTCAGCACAGGGAAAATGACACAAAGTAGATCAAATCAGAAATAACAGGAGAGTGGCTTAATACCTATGCACTCACTTGTGGAATGTGATGGCTTTTGTTTAAATTATATGGAATTTTTAGTATGGAAAAGGTCTTGAGAAAAAAACATAAATGTTGAGAAATATTAAGATCCCAGAAGTAAATGGAAAAAAAAAGAAAATTTTGAGAAGTTTTGTGATTTCAGTTTCAAGGTTGGTGTTAAAAAAAATCTAATTTTTTAAAAATATTTGTTATTTAGTTCTTCTGTCAATGTAGTGTTATTAATATTAACAAAAAAAAAGAAAAGAAAACGAGAGAAAAAACTATTATGACTTCAAAAGGAAGTAAAATGAACCATAAATGGGTACAAATGAAGTTTTCACTTTAGGTTTTGATGCATGGCATAAAACTGGAATACTTTACAACCAACCAACAATTTCCAAAAGACTGAATTTTCATCTTTAGACTTTTAAGTGAGTTTCCCTAAAAAAGAGGGACAACTCCAGGCACATGAATTTGCATATCTTGTTTTTTAATTAAAAACAATTACACAATCAACCCAAAGCAGTTTTGTGGTTTCCTTTGTGTTTGTGTGTGTGTGTGTGTGTGTGTGTGTGTGTGTGTGTGTGTGTGTGTGTATGTGTGTGTGTGACATAGCAAATCAATTCAAAAGGATCAAGTGTAAACTTCCAACTATATAGTACACTATTCTGAAATTTCCTTAATCTGGGGGGCTGACATGAAAAATCATTTTTATATGAAATATTTATGCAATTATCCATATTCACAACTATATACATTCATGTCAGATTCAAAGAAATTGAAGCCATGAGCTCTGAAACAAAAAAAGACATTCATAAAAATAAAATAGATAGAAAGTGCTCCAAATTAATCTATATAATTTTCTTTTAAAAATATAGTTGAAGAGAGGACCTTTACAAAGATATGAAGATTAAATGAAGATTGCTTCATTTTTAACATAGGCACATCGTTTGTTAATATCTGAGGCTTTAAAGTGACAGGAAGTTCTCCTGGCAGACACATTTTGAAACCCACCCGAACGGAGGCTGAGCAGCAGCACTAAATGTAGCCAGTGCTCATGCTAGAACTCATGTAAACAAAACCAGTGAGGACTAAAGGATCTGCGTCTGTCGCTGGAGCCCAACACTTCAACCTTCTTTTAAATTATAACACCACCACCACCACCACCACCAACCACACCAACATTAGAGCCTCCTTCAGGAAGATAAATAGGAATTGCTTAGCGTTAGATGCTTCTATTTAAAACTATAATGATTCTTTGGCATGAATAACCATCTGTCTAAATTCCTCAATTTCACTAAAATGAAATCAAACTGAACTAAAAAAATCATCAGAGATCTGTATACCCCGGTCAAGAACAAAAAAATACAAAAAAACTGAAATGTTTGGCCAAAAAAAAAAAAAAATCATTCAGATAAACATTGGTTAGAACTAAGAACAGCCTTTACCTGACCTTCAAAACAGCAACAAATCTTTCTATTAGCCAATCAAACGCTTCATTCAAGATTCACCCAATAATGTTCCTGTAATATTAATAAATGGATATTTTAAAGCAACACAACTTCCATAACCGTATCCATTTCACCAGTTAAAATACTAGCACGTCTCAATCACTAGATCAATGAAGATTATGATTATCAAGTTCTGCACCTTAAGACCATCCCACTAAACCCACACTTCTGTGTCGATCAACCGATCAAACAGAATTTCTCCGACTGCCATAATATTACAGAACACACCAACTGATGTGTCACTAAAAGTAATGGACATATGGTTTAGTCCAGTTTTGCATGCAGCACAACAAAAAATGAGATTTCTGTACATAATGCTCTAGATTTCCTGGTGGTATGCGGCATTATGAGTGAGTTGTGAATCTGGGACGTGACAATGGACGACAAGCGCTGACATTCCTCTTACTAGGACGTGTTAGTGCTAACTGACCCCCAATCAGTTTCGCGATCACTTTGAGCTGCACTCGTAAGGCAAACGGCGCCTTCTGGACTCACATGGCACGTTAAACTCGTTTTTTTTTTTTTTTTTCATCTGACATTTGTCTAGAAGCATATGGTTTTCAAGTGTAACTGCTAGCTGCTAGAACTGAACAAACATCAGCTCAGGCTCCCCTGAGAGTGAACCGAGAGAAGGCCCCATGGTTTCGCATCGATATCGATAAATTAGTCGTATACATAGTCTCGGGCCACTTTGAAGGATGAGACTGCGCCGGCAACTTTTTATTTTTAGGCAACGTGTCCAGGGAGAGTGTGTGAGGCAGGGAAAGGTGACCTGCTTTCACTTTGATCGATTGTCTTGCCCACGGTGGCTTTTCCGAAAAAGAAAGTGAAGGAATGGGGGAAAAAAAACTTGTGCTTATGGGTGAGAAAACAAATTTGGCACAGCCCACTAAACTGTGTGTGTGTGTGGGGGGGGGTTGGGGAGAGCAATAGCGATTATTAAGAGACACAAGATTGCAGTGCCCCCCACTTTATGATTAAACAGCACAGGGGTGGGTTTTTCTGGAAGACGATATGTGGCCCACTCCTGCCGCAGCTGTCGAGCGCAGAAGGCCATTCCCATAGGCCTCTGGCAAGCTTCCCTTCTCTCATCTCGATCTCTCTTTCATCCCTCTTTCATGGGGACAGGTTGAGCAGCTTAGTGGATTTATTTGGGTAATTAATGGCCAGGCTGATGGCTGCGATGTTCTTCAGCGCCTGTGCAATAAAACAGATGAGAGAACGATATAAAGAAAAGTGAATGAGTACAGCAGGAGAGAAAAGAAGGGGGCAACAATGGCAGAAAAAAAGTCAGAGAGTGTTAGAGAGAGAGAAAAACCATTAAACAAAACATTGTGGGTAATTTATCAAACCGTTTCACACACCTGTGGCCCTCAAAGCTCAGCAAAAACACCCCCACACAATTATCACACTTCAAATATGTCACCGTTCGACCCGTTTAAAAACTTTTTTGGCACAAAAATGCTATTTTGTTAATGACATCAAACCACTTGTTTGGCCATGATGAATATTACAAGCATGTTATTATTCGAGCTAAAAAGGTGCTCGGGATAAGATAAATACAGAGCATTAATCGCATCCCACACAACACAATGTGTTCCTTTAGCCACACCAAACACAATAATGGGGTTAATGACTAAATGCAATAGAGTTGCCCACAGCCCACACACAAACACACACGTATACGGATGATGGGAACTCGTACGCCTCGTGCGAGAATCGACACAGGTGTTTTTATCAATATCCTTTCTGATGTTCAGCTGTTTTAGCATAATATTTGATTAGAGCCGTCATGTGATGAGGAGCGCAAATATTTATTTGACCATAGGCAATTTTGGTACTAATGCCGTTATCTATCTAGAGTAAGTGAACAGTCAAACACTTTTACTTTTAGAGAACTCAAGTCTAGAGAAGTATTTTCCCAAATCGCATGCATCAATTTGCAATAAAACGAATGTTACTGCAAAAGAAGCAACGTGAACGAATCGAAGTAATAATAAATTACACTCATTAATTTTTCATCAAGTAGCCATACTGTACAATGGCTGTCAGTCATCAGGGATTGCTAATAAAACAAGCTTAATAACACACCATTAGACATTACAGGATCATTATAAGTCATCTGCACATAGTGGGACATTGGATGCAACCTTCACCGCTCCACTGTGCTGCGGTTTCCTGTCCTTCCTGTGAATTAGCAGCTTTATGGCACAAGTTAACGCACTAGGCCATGCCACAGTGAACCATCCATCACAACTGAAAACCTTTTGTGGCTGCTGAATTATATGTGTACTCATTTGTACATGGCTGCAACAGTTTATTTTCTTAATACTGTGTGTCATCTTTGACGGCATAACCCTTACTAGCTGTATCCTTCTCCTCCCTAATGTCAAATTATTCAATGGTATACACTGATTACAAATATTATTACATTATGTCAGTTAATCAAATCCAGACATTGGCCCATCTCTGGTACTATTCATTTTTTACTGCCTTTTTTAAAAAAAACAATGAATTGCACCGAGTTAAACAGACGGGTCATATTTATTTAGTGTTTAAGTAAACCTGTTGCTGTATTATTTACTTTATGGCATAACTTCTCAGACATGATCGTGGCTGTTTATAAAGCCTGGTCTGAACTGGGTTCAGTATTTTCAGTATTAACTTGCATTCTTACATTCCTAACAACTTTGATTACTAAATGACGCTCTTATTAAAGATCCATTTATTGAATTTTTTTGTTAAATAGGAATTTCATTGTTTCGTTCCATTATACTTGAGCTTGTTTTGTATTGTAAACATATTGTAGCTTGTACTTGCGTGTTGTTGTTTGCTCTTGATTTAAACACTGAAGGATACTTAATTGAAAAATAAAATAAAATATATAAGAACACTACAGGGACTGTGGCAGTCTTACCTGTGCAGTGCGCACTACTAGCTGTTCATTGGTAGTGAGAGCAAGAAGGTACTCCTGCAGAACGTCCTGCTCCTGATGGACAAATGAAAAGACACGTGACAGCTTTAGTATTCAACTACAACACGAATATGAAATATTTAGCCCCTTTAAAGGTCATCGATATAGAAAACAAGCTGCAATGCTTCATTTATTCTCTGGCACTTGCCAGGATAGGTCAGTTGAATTCAAGGCCAGTTAGACTACACTGTTATTATTCACCAGACTGGCTCCCGCTCCTGTAGCTCAACACGAGCTGTTAATCTGTTTGGAACAGCACCACGCCGTTCATGACATATCTCTGAATCAAACCAGACACCATCTAAATCAGCCCTGCTTTCTCATTTCCTGAGGCAGGAGTATTTGCACTGTTCCAGGTATTTTACATTGATCATGTTTAAGAGTCCAGAGTCTCAGAGTAAGTATTTCTGTGCTATGCAGAGACTGTTATACAATCCCTGGAGAACTTTTGAAGGAGTATGGTGGAACCTTCAAAATGTAAAACCCATTTAAACATGTTATGTGAAGCAGGCATAGCAACTTGGTGCACTGTTTAAGAAAAAGGATTGTGGGTATAGGGATCAATTCTCACTATTAACTAGTTGCTTATTAGCATGCTTATTAATAATAAGCATGCTAATAAGCAACTAGTTAATAGTACTAAGTACTAATAAGTAATAAGTACTAATAAACAGCCAATATCTATAATAAAGTTATTATAGATATATTGGCTGTTTATTAGTACTTATAAAGCACATACTGTGCCTGATCATAATCTCTAATTCTGACAAAACCTTAACTTAATTCGGAGTTTATGGAGGCAAAACTCATAGTTAATGGTTTGTTGTCGTATTGTGTTGCGTTACACCCTGAAATATCAGTGAACAAATTAACATTCATATCAAGGTAAACTTTCTATTGTGACGATATGTACAGTAAAGGCAGCACACAACAATCTGATGCACAGCTTTGCAAGAATCAGCCATTCACTGCTGAAATATGTTCATGAACTCCTGATGGCACACTAGTGAATGCTAATGACAAATGGGAAATTGAACAAATACAGCACCAAAGATGTGCAACTGTTGTTAAACATTTAAAAGGAAGTTTGCACATAGATATCAAATTTTATTTCCTTATTTTACTCATACTGGTTGAAATGCACTACTAAAAAGAAAGAGGATGCAATATACAAAATTATGTGAATAAATTACATGATATGCTATAGACTACTATTTTGTTTTTTAAAGAAATAAACCATTTTAATCAGCAAGGACACATTAAATTTATCAAAAGTTTACAACAGTGGCACACACACACTATATATATATATATATTTATAGACACAAACACACACACACACACACACACACACACACACACATATATATATATGGTTTATATAGACACACACACACACACACATATATGTACTGTATACAGTATGTGGGTGATTAAGTAATAATAATTCTTTCCTACAAATGTCATTAAGCAGTGATGGAAGAGTGACATACTTGAATGACATTACATTTAAGTAAAGTTTTTATTTTTTTTTAACACTTAAAATACATCCAACTCAGTTTTGAATACTTTAGCTGTAGGAATTATGACTGGAGTGTCAACAATGCTGGTCGGTTTGCACTCCACTTCTACACCAAAACGAACACCATCTAGACGTCTCAAAACACTTCTTAACACAGCTTTCTGTAGACTGTGCAGAGGCTGCAGCTTTTGTCATGTCAGAACACTTTTGCAAACCACTTCCTCTGAGAAGGAGGGGCTTTTATCATCCTGCAGAAATGAGTATACTACACATACTACAAGCCTGACTTCTTATCTCTTTTTATTTTTTTCTTTCCGTCTCATTTCCGACTCAAATGCTGCAACAGCTGAGCAAAGACATGCTGAGACTCTCTTGCAAATGCGTGCCAACAACCTCTCATTAGATCAGCGTTCTGACCCCACTGTGTAGCGTTGCCTTGCTGCAAATAAACAATGGATCGCTCATGATCATCTGGCTGCTGAGAGGTCAGAAATCTTTATGGTCAGTTCTGAGAAGTGCAGTGGCTGTGGGAGAGATTAAAGCTCTTCACAATGAGGCCAAACAGAGCTGAGCGTCTACTGGTGTCAACACTCACTCACTTCATCAGTCCTTGAGACTAATACTCACTTAAACATTTCCCATTCAAACACACACACTAACCACTTCATATTCATGTCCAACTTGGCTGTTAAAGGATTATGGATCAAGGATGAAAGAGTATTGTCATAAAAACTTTCCTTCCATTTACAGGCTCAAAGAAAGAAAGGCATTTACTCAGGCCTGATAGTCGAGGTTTTACATGACATGGCTATTTATAAAAGTATACACATCACATACTGTGTATGTTCATGATGTTTGTGTTTCTCTGAACACTGTATGTGACCATATCGGTCCTTGAAGAATATTTTGGCTTTCTTTGAACACAAGGAGATCTGTTAGTGCCCTCTAGTGCCTGGCTTCTGGAAACTAAAGCCACTCACAAGTATTTATACAAGTATTGATATGTATTACATAATAAAATATCAAATGAAGTGCAAAACACACTTTCTTAGTGAAATATTCCACAGAAAAGTTTGTTACTTTGTGGCTGTCAAACGTTACTCTGCTATTACACTTGAGAGAAACGGACTACACACATCCACTTGAAAATGACATTGGAACCAGTTGTTTAAAAGTCCGAGCATACAGATTATCTAGAAGATCCAGTTCAACTATGTGTGAGCTGAGGATCCTCCATCGGCAAACAGGACCAGCATTAGAAATCCTATTAAATTATCATTCTGAAGTCTTGCGGACTCCCATGCTACACCATGTAAACATAGTCCTTAAGGTTAATGTCAGGCCCGTGTGTTTTTAAATGGGTGTATTATTTTGGAAGGTGAGTGTAGAATACAAACGCGTAAACTCTGGCATTCAGACACATACACACTCAACAGAGAGCAGTGCAGGTGGAAGTTCCTCTGACAGACTCTCACACAAACCCTGATGTGATTCAGACTGAATAACATTAAACAGGACAATAAAAACCTTAATACTCTCCCGTCCAGGTTTCCACATGTGAATCGTCATCATAATTACTCCAGCATTCAGTGTCACATGATTCTTCAGAAATCATTCTAATATGCTGATTCGGTGCTCAAGGAACATTTCTTATTATTATCAATGTTGAAAACGGTTGTGCTGCTTAACATCTTTTTTTGGGGGCTTCTTTGATCAATAGAAAGTTCAAAACAACAGTATTCACTTAAAATAGAAATGTGTCGCTTTTGACCAATTTAATGTGTCCTTTCTGAATAAAAGTTTTATCTTCAATCTTACTGACCACATATTTTTTGAGCAGTAGTGTAAAGAAATGAATTATTTACTCTACCTAATGATCTCGTGCTGTTATTCTTATGCTTTATGTTTTCTCACAAATGTTTTTAAAAGAGAGATGCTAAAGAACGGAGGAAGAGCCTGGTCACTCACCATGGCCTTGGCTTCAGCGATGAAGAAGAGCTCCGTGAGAGCGCGATGGAGAGGAAGGAGGACTGTGATGCTGGTGGGGTCCTGAATCAAACCGCTCTCCATAGTAGTGAAGAGCTGCCACAGCGGCCGCAGAAGTTTAAGGTCACAACCCCTGTGTTAACACACACAACAATCAAAATGTGAGGTCATTACACTCTGAATGATCTTGGCTTTATCATTACTCATATTTGAATTATATGGCCATCTGATTCGCCTGGTTAATGTTCCCCTTGTGGTGGACAGGTGGCCATTTGCATGGGCTATTCCTCAACCTAAGACCACAGGTCCGTGTCTCTATTTCTCTCATACACGCTCTGTCTGCTGCTGATGATGATGATGCAACTGTGTCCAAACACCATGGAAATCATGCAAATCACCCTGACACGTGACCTTGTTGCCATGGGAACAATCAAGGCAGAAAGCCACCGTCAGATGCGTTATGCAAACGTTGTGAAAATCTGAACGCTCGCCAATACAAAAACACACAAATGAAGGAGCAGAAGTTAATACAAACCATTCAAGAAGTGGTTCTGGGGAAAAATTGATTCAGGTTTTCTCCAGAAACGAGACAAAAGTTGCAGAGCGTAAGAAAGATCTGGAGGCTTGTTTAACTGGGCCAAGTTGCACCTGCCATCCACAGAGAACAGAACTGACCTGACAGACCAGCTTATAGGAAGTTGCCGCCTCATCTCTATAGAATAGTGGGGCGGCTTTAAAGCATTGCAGGATGAATCGACTACCTTCTGCTGGGTTGAATAAATGCTGTCAAAGTGTTTCAGAAAGGTAGGAAGGGACACACCATTGAGACGGGCACTGCAGAAGCCGTAGCAGCAGGTGAATGGCTTTCAGCCGCTGGCTTCCTGTTTGCCGACAGGCCACGCCCACCTGCCACTCCCAGATGTCAGTCAGCGGGAGGTGAGTCAACGCCTGTTCATCTGCTAGCATCTGCCTCAGGATCTCAAACCCTGTTCATAAAAGTGAATTTATTAGCCAACTTGCACGCTGAAAAAGAATGTAAAAGCACTAAGAATAATATACATTAAATTCACAAGTGTGGCTGGCTTGCTGGCTGCTTTCTTTCTCTTGTTTACCCTCTTAAGCCTCATCTGTGAAACAGCAAATGAGCTGGCAGACCCCATAAATGATGAGGTGCTGAGAAACCCATTTGATATTCCATTACAGAATAATAACATCAGAAACAGAGCAGGAGGTGCATGTCTATTCATTCTTTGATTAAAGCTGGACGAGACACAGGAAAGGAGTTCAAAGCTACTCGTCACCCAGTACTGACAGACATGATCAATCCTAAAGTTAAAAATATATATATCAGTCTATGTACTTATTCATGCTTATTTTGTCTATTTTTACATTAAGATCACCTGTGCTGTCATCCAAAATGCAACAGGGTTATCATTAAATGTGTTTATCCATTGAAGTCTATGCATATTTTTTCAAATGTGCACCTACGTTTTTTTACATTTATGCGCATCTTAGCATTTCTATCCAGCGTTTTTTTATGCGTTAGGTGGATGGGAACATACTGTAGCTATTGTTAACTAAAATGATTAAAAAAATAATTACTTGAAATATAATAAACATTCGTATAAACAGAAACTGAAATAAAATATAATAATATATAATAAATAAAACTTCATGGGTAACATTTCTATAGTTCTAAACCTTTATAAAAACTCTACACACACACACACACACACACACACACACACATATATATAAACTAATCAAAATGACAAAACTAAACAACAAAAGTACTCAAACAAAAAACTAAATCAAAATATTAGGAAAAAATATAATAATATATCGATGATATTAAAATAAGACTGGCGTGCACTAATAATTTAATATGCTGCTAAATGCCATCTTAGTGTTATTTTGTACTATTTACATACTTTTATTGTATTATAGATATTCTGAAATCAATTATTTGTAAATTTTCGGTTTTCATTTAACATTTTGTGAAAGTTAAATTTGTTACGTACTCTTGTCAATTATACTGGATTTTTTTTTTTAACTAATGCATTTTTGTTTTAGTTGAAGTACTTTCTAATTTTTGTTCAGTTTTTTTTGTTGATGTTTTTTTTTTTTTTTTACTTATTTTATCTTGGCTTTATTACAATTACTGCAAATTCTTAGTTTTAGTAGTATTTAATAGTTTTAAGTTTTAACATTTCAGACTGTACAACATAATGTTGAGATTCCCAAATTCAGCATTTAGTTTTTAGCGTATTCTCATCATGATTTCACAGTCAGCGTTTATGACTTGTGGCTTTGCCTTAGCTCACTGAGTTAGGTATGATTGCAGGGTCGACAGGGCCACCGACTCAGCAGGAAGTTGAGTTTCTGTGGCTGTTAACGCTCACAGAGCCCCTCTGATTCTCAAACAGCTGTGTAAATGAAGCTAAGACTGAAAATCAGCTAGTGGGACACCAACATTACAACCAGAAAAGACTGTAGGAATGTGAGAATCATGTGAAATGATGGTATCACTGCGATGGTCTCTAAATGAGATGGACATTTCTGTTTCATGGCATGATTCTAGAGCACAACTAGAGGACATTAGCGATAGACATAAAAAGAGAAAACGCTGCATACCAGTCTGGAAGCTGCCTCGACGGCCACCAGTCACAGTAAACTTGTAGCCCCATTCTGTGTTACTCATATCTGATATAAACCTGTAGTAGAGAGTGTCCCCTAGAGGAGAAAGAGGAAAAAACAACCCTTACAGAAAAAATCCATAGTCATTTAATTTGGGAAGTGTTGGATTTAATAACAGGTTTTCCTCCAACATTTCCTGCAACTGGAGTCTAAACAAAGCAAACACCAATCCTTTATGATTAATTTCTAAACAAATATCATTCAAACATGCCACTTTCTCAAATTCTCACCTGGAATCTCAAAGTCGGTCCATTTCCGGTGGGAACCACTGAACGTGTGCAGGTCCTGCAGCAAGTCACCGCTGCTGGCCATGAGGAGCTCATCACATCCTTCCTCTGTGTGACAGCGAGAGTCGAACTTCACAGACAGGAAGATGGCTCCAGGGATGTGCACCTTATCCTGAGATAACGCACATGATGACATGAAGTGGAGCAGGATAACTATGATCAATCGATTTGGTGTAATAGAAAATGCAATTCATACCTCAAAGTTAGTGTTGTTGTCGTAGGGGTGCTTGGATTCACGGACCTGCACAGCCATTCCTGGCTCCTCCATAAACTGACATGCTGTCAGCGACAGATTACCCAGCATGCTCTGGCTGCAGCCTCTCAGAACCTTCTGCAAGATCTGAGATCAATCATGTGGATGAATTAGATGCATACCAACAATCTGATTTGGTTTAGTCGAATGACTTATTCAACTATTTATTATACAAAAAATAAAAATGCCACATTTGATGCATTTAAAATAAATGTTAAGTATAGTTTCATGGCAAGAATGAAATAATTCTGGCCTGTAAATGTTCCCAAAATCCTGCCTAGAGAATCCACACACTCCTTCCCCTTCTCACCTTCTCCCACATGGCTCTCTCCTCTAGTTGCATGAGCATGTCCAGTATGTAGGCCATGTGAGAAGCTCCGCTCAGCTCCAGGTCTTCCTCTCTGATGGGAGCGTCAGAGGGCCAGTCGGCCAGCAGCGTCGCCAACACGTGACGTGCGTACAGAATAGCAATGGCTTCATTCACTTTGAAAAGGTACTGTCGCACTGCTTTGTTACTGCGAGCATCCAGCTCTTTATGCAACAGAGCTGAGCTTTTGGTGCGCCGCTGTTTGGCATAACTCAGCTGGAAGTCGCTCTCGGTGTTGGTGATGAGTTTCTGTGTGACCACATTTGCTTCTTCGGTGGCTCGATCACACCGGGTGGGTTTAGACTGAGTGTCAAAGAAAATAGAGCGAATTAACGTTAACTTTGGATCACAAAATGGTTTAGGTTTATTTTTAAACCTAGTCTTACCACACAGGGCACAATGATGATATCAGTATCCACAGCCTTGGTACTTCTTTCCTCAGAACGAGGTCTTTTAGATGGTTGCCACTTCTGTGCCAGTGTACGAATAGTCTCGTCGGTTTTTATAGCGTCACCATCAAACCTGAGATATGATATGTGTTCAAAAAAAACAAAAAAAAGAGGATTATTTGAGATAAAGATCAATTTGATTAAATTTTATACAGTTGAGAAATACACAAGATTTACTTGCAATTTTGTTCATAAGCTTACACAGAAAATGCAAGCTCTTTAGCACTTTGTAGATATTAAGAGCGATCAATTAAAATTGATGATGAATCTTAAATTTTCAAAAATATGAAATGTGTAGTGATAATTTTTTTATTATTATGAAACTCAATCACTATTAACGGTGTATAATGATATTACATTATTAGATTTTTATATACTAAATACTATTTTCTTAAAAAAAAAAAACTGAATGGACATTGAACTAAAAGTCATGTCTACATATGCATGTACATTCCTAGAAATACATTCTAAACCTTGACTATGAGAATGAAATGATAATTCAAAGTGTAACCCACCTCTTCTGCACCTCAAGGAAGAAAGAATCGGTTCTCTTCATCTGGAGCTCATACATGGCTCTCAAGATGTGCAGTGGGGCATTAAGAGCATCATGGGTAATCTAACAGCAAGACAAACATGAGAGCTCTAATAAATGTTTCTCCCTACATTCCAGTACTGTGAATTCTCTGCCACCCTTTCTTGCTCCAGTTCCAATTACAACACATTTCATCAATCGAATCATTCTAGATAAAAACGCTGCAAGAGAGCTGAAAAAGGCCCACGGCTGACAGCAGATGCGAGTCTGAAGCCTGACCTGGAAACAGGTCTTTGTCTCTTCATCCAGTCCTTCCAGTGGATCCGGTCTGTTTGGATCGGCATCTTCAGCGCAGCAGCTGGAGTGATCCGAGTCATTCTCTTTCTCTCTCTCCTTCTCTCCATCGGTCTCGGTGTCTGTGTCCTCTGCCATGGAGTGGATCTCTCGCTTGGAGGAATAAAGCATGATGGAGAGGATCTCTAGGTCTCGCAAAAGCCACATCTTGCTGAAGCCTGTGCCCTTGCTGCACTTACGGACCAGAAGCTGCATCAGGCCAGAGCCCTGGATGGCCTCCTGGGCCTGATCCACCCCATGCTTCTGCAAGAAATAGAGGAAAATCAACACAGTCATGACTTGTTCAAGTTGAGCAATTTATGTAATGGTGCCAAAACATGTTTGGAAACTAGAGTCCTAATCAAACATCCAAACATTTCATTGCATCAGATCAAATATAAATAAATCGAATATATAACACAGAATATCAAAACTAAGCATTTATTTCAAAGCAAGATAGCACAACACACTTTTCAAGCAAGTTACATGGGCACAAGGGCAGGTGTGAGGTGAATACCTTGAGAGTGTTGTAAAGTCCTTTAAGAGCAAGAGAGAGCACCCAGGTGGCCTCCACAGCATCTTGGGCGCTGCTCTCCACCCCGACCTGCAGTAGGTGACTCACAATAGAGGTGAAGTTCTTCAGGAAGCGACTCGGGAGGGCAGAGGTCGGGGACACGGCTTGCCCCTCATGAGACTCTGCATCATTCCTGCTGCTGCTCTCATGTGCCTGGACTAACTGGTAGTCTTTCACTGAGAGAAAAGTTCGAAAATAGAGAAGCATTAATGCACTATTTGTTTTACTATTTCAGTGACGGCATGTTTTTCCTCAAAGCAGCCACTAAAACTGAGGCTAGGAAGTCCCAATTGAATGGCATCCTGTCTATTGAAATGTCCTCATCAGTTTAATTTCTGAAGGTAGTCGTGAGGGGCTATTCTTTATGACCATTAATCCAGCATATTTTGGGCGGTTGACTGAAAGAACTCAAATTTAAGAGAAAGTTCGATCACAATTACTTACAATATTATTTTTTTAGCATATGATTGTTTTACTTATATGAAAGAAGCATAGTGGTCAACAAATATTTGCTCTTTAAAGCTTTAGAAGCCTTTAAATTTACTTAAGTACCACCTTCATACAAAAACCATCTGTAAAACCAGAGCAGCAAGGTAAGTAAAGCTGACACACCCTTTGCAAATGAAGCTGGGTTGAAATGTCAATGACTTTAGAAAGACTCATACAGCTCGGGGCTGCCAGCAGTGGGATTTTTACAGCTGAGAACATTTGAGAAATGAGTGTGAAGAAACACGTTGACAGATCTTCTCGCACCTGTTCTCCTCTTACGAGTCTTGACGTCCACCACAGCAGCTCTGTTCTTCTCAGTGAAGTGTTTGAGGAGAATCACGTTGTGTTGTTCGTTGGCATTATCGATGAATACAGCCTGGGTCCCCATACACAGCACCTAATGTACAGACACACAGCTCTTTTCAATGTCACAATGCCTCATGCCTTAATACAAGCTTATATTAAGCGT
This sequence comes from Carassius auratus, assembly GCF_003368295.1. Taxonomy (NCBI): domain Eukaryota; kingdom Metazoa; phylum Chordata; class Actinopteri; order Cypriniformes; family Cyprinidae; genus Carassius; species Carassius auratus. The sequence continues at coordinate 17,077,929 of NC_039272.1, forward strand.
GTTAGAGCATGCAAGTGTGACATCTTGGTCCATACCTCGGGGAATCCCACGAGCACCAGCAAAGTGAAGAGGTTGGTTCTCTTGAGTTGCTGCGGTAGCTGCTGGATGCAGTGATCAGTGAACGCTGCCGCAACACCACACCACTGAGAGGAAATGTTCAGGTTTCGCAAGATGTCTGCCACAGAGCACGCCCAATCCAGACCGATCCGACTGTTGTGATGAAAACACAGGTGAAGGACAGACAAGAGTTTCGTGGAAAAACTGAAAATGTGTTCATTTAAAAAAATATTAAAATCTGTAGAGGTAAAGTTCAGCTAAATGTTCGACTGTCCCTCCCGCATTTCAGTACCAAAATTTGAGGTCACGTGATTTACAACAAAATAAATAAAAATAAAGATTCATTCTAATATGATGATGATTTGGTGCCCCAGAAACATCGCCAGTGTTGAAAACAGCTGTGCTACTTAATATTTTCTGGGGAAGCCATGATTCATTATTTACATTATAAAAAATAAAAGTATACATTTCTTTAATATATACCGTATTTTTCGGACTATAAGTCGCACCTAAGTATAAGTCGCATCAGTCCAAAAATATGTCATGTCGAGGAAAAAAACATATATAAGTCGCAATGGAGTGTAAGTCACATTTATTTAGAACCAAGAGGAAACATTAGGCTACCGTCTCCAGCCCCGAGAGGGCGCTCTATGTTTTCGGTATAGACTACAGGAGCACTGAGCAGCATAGAGCGCCATCTGACGGCTGGAGACCGTAATGATTTCTCTTGGTTCATTTCTCTTGGTTCATGTCAAATTTATTTTTGATAAATAAGTCGCACCTGACTATAAGCCGCATAACCAGCGTTAATGTATATGGCCACTAAAACACATTATGTTTAACCATATGTTACACATCCAATCACACTACCTGTCTAGACACACTGCTCCCAGACTGAAGAGCAATTGAGTGGTCTTCCAGCCAGGAACATCAAGCGCTACTCCATCCCCGAGGGTGAGTAACTCAAATTTGTCTGTCAGTGCCTCTGCCACAGCTGCATCTGCTTCTGCAGGAGAGATCCTTAACAGAAGCTGTCCCAGAAGGCCTAGTGTCAGGTGGTATGTTTCATTCAGACAGCCGGCGTTGGAGATGACCACTCTGAACAGCAGTGGCAGGATGGGACTCAGGCTGGACAAAGATAGTGAGCTGCCCTGTAGAGGATTAAATGGGTATATTAGCATATTCAGTGTTTCTTAGAACAAAAAATAGGTAGTTGAACTGGCTTCATTTCAAGTTACAAATTAAACATTTTCTGAAACCAAAAGCCTATCACTATAAAATGGTTTTCCTACCTGTTTGTTTGCAGGCAACATGGCTGCCAGCAATCCCAGAATCCTCTCTCTGGAGCATTCGGCAAACACATGTTCCTGTAGCGGCCCCCGGGCTGTCTTTTCCTCCTGGTCCTTATATGCGTCCATGTTCTCCGAGGTAGGAGATGTGATCGTATCTCCACTTGACTCTGAAACTGAGGTGAAAATAAGAAGATAAAATACATTTTAACATCTGTACTTCGCTGTTTTTGTTCCCATATACACCTTCTATATCCTGTTGTCTTCAATGAAATCCCACGAGACATTCAAAGGCAACAAATAACTGACTACATAAAGATATTACAGATCTCCTTGATTATTGAAGGGTACTTAGAGACAGGCTCACCTCTGACTCCAGGGGACAGCGTGTCTTCACTGGACACAGAGGGTGTCTGACTTGCACTGGATGAGTCTGACGTATCCTGAGAGACAAGCTTCCTCCTCCTCTTCTCATCCCCTTCTGTATCTGGCTCCTGCTTTTGTGGTTTCTTGTGAAGAGGAATAAAAACAAGAGGATTACCGTATTTTTCGGACTATAAGTCGCACCTGAGTATAAGTCGCATCAGTCCAAAAATACGTCATGATGAGGAAAAAAAACATATATAAGTCGCACTAGACTATAAGTTACATTTATTTGACATGAACCAAGAGAAATGAACTAAGAGACCTGAACCAAGAGAAAACATTACCGTCTACAGCCATGAGAGGGCGCTCTATGTTTTCAGTGTAGACTACAGGAGCACTCAGCAGCATAGAGCCGCCTCTCGCGGCTGTAGACGGTAATGTTTTCTCTTGGTTCAGGTCTCTTAGTTCATTTCTCTTGGTTCATGTCAAATTCATTTTGATAAATAAGTCGCAGGACCAGCCAAACTATGAAAAAAAGTGTGACTTATAGTCCGGAAAATACGGTACTATTAAAAAATGTATACAGTGCGTTTATCACACTGTTGTTAGCTATATCCTGGGGATTTTAGTCACACACTTAAAAAAATATAAAGTCAAAAAGCTTCAGTAAAGTACTGACTCTGTCTGTAGGTAGCGTTGGGGAGCAGATAGCTGTAGTGCTGCTGGGAAGTGAGGAGGTGTCTGTGCTGCTGATGTCCTGAAAAGATCCAGCCGTCGCAGGACACAGTTCACTCTCAGTGGCCGATTCGTTTGAAGAAAGCAGTGACAGCAGGGCAGAGGCTCGCAAACCTACAGGAAACAAGAGCAACCCTGATTAAACAGACACATCTACCAAGACTTCTATTTTTAATTAGCACACACACAATTTAATTCTAAATAGATATGGTGCATTCAGATATATTGATTACCTTTCCCAGTCTGTCCCTTCAGAAGGCAATCATTGATGATGTCAGAGCAGTGGGTTTGCAGTGCCCTAGCGTAACCGAGCGTGACATCATTCAAAGGCTCTCCATCCTGTGCTTTCTCGCTGATCAGCTCGGATGTGAACAGGGCAAGTGCGGCAAAAAGAAGCCAGGAGTAGTTATGTATATAGGGCTGAATGAGTCTGTGGCGGTCACTGATGCGAATAGTGACCATAGGGTACACTGTGATACGGTGGGTGGGCAGGTGGCTGGAGGTACAGGAAAATGAATAATAATAATAACAATAATAAAAATTTTAATAATATAACAATGAATAGTTTTTCTACTGATCCTCGTTACTCGAAAATATTATATACGTATGTGTGCGTGTAAAAGGACAAAAATAAAAAATAAAAACATATAAAAACATAAAACTATAAAAAAAAACAAGTTAAAACAAAGTAAAAAATTACAAAAAAAAATACTGAAAAAACTACATAAAAACTATATTAAAATGCTAAATAAATAAATATGAAAAACAACAACAAAGTATTATATATATAAAATCAGATCTGAAATTCACTAATTCAACTGAGGTATACATTTTTTCTTGTGTCATAAATCGATTAAAATATATGGATTCAGTTTGGTTTAAAAAATTGTTTGCAAATATTTAATATTTTCATTTTCATTGTTTAGTTGCCTTTAGTGATCTTCTGATGTGTATGAAGCGTGGATCGATTCTGAGATTTTCAGAATACATCACGATTCAAATTTTAACAGCAGATGGCGCTCTAATCTAGTTTTTATCCGCACTCTCAAACGCTCAAGAAGAAGAGTGCTAAAAAGCACTTGTGTGTTCGGCTGAGTTAGTAACGTAAATTTTGCTTCAGCTCGGAATGCTTTTATGATGCAAAATTAATGTAAAAGCCCACTGTGAACACCCTTGTAATTCGCTTCAACCTTTTTTCGAATTTTGTGAATGGTTATTTTAGGTTCAAGAATGTGTAAGGATTTGGAAAAGAGCAGAGTACGGCTGTTTCTAAAGCATGCAGTGCCATCTGCTGTTCAAAACTAAGCTCAGGATCGACTCAAGAAAGAATCGCGATGCATTCGGAAAATCTCTGAATAATTTTTCGATTCGCGATGCAACGATTTATTTTCCCAGCCCTAACCCGTATTACCTGTCTGGGTATTTTTTGGCATTATAACAGCCAAAGCAGAGATCGAAGTCCTCACAGACATTACAGTTAATCCTGCTGCCCACGATAAGGCCCTGGCAGTGGTCACAGGCATACTCCATATTCACCATCTCATGCTCATCCTCATGGCCTTCTGGTTTAGCACCACCTGAACCAGGAGAACAGAGCAGTTCAATACACGCACTCCGACTTATCAAGTGTGCCAGAAATATACTGCTGCAATAAATGTGTAGTGCCTAATGTGACATGAATGCAATAAAAAAGGGAAATAATATTTGATTAACATTTAGTTTTGGCTTCGTTATAATGTAAGCCACTGCTGACTGTGATGGTGTGACTCACTGAGGAAGCAGGTCTTGCACAGGTCCATATCTGTACACTGCAGGCACCGGTAGCGATGCCACGGTGCGATCCGTCCGCAGCCGTCACATGAGATCTCCACATTCAGCAGGTCGCAGTAGCGTGCAATGAACATGTGCATCTGCAAAGATCAAAAGTGAGTGAAAGAGCACCAAAAATGCAGAATGTTTAATTTCATATGGAGTTCTTTGCAAATAAATTATTTTGAGGGCTGTTTGCAGTTACTTGTGTCTGAATATGTCAAATCTGTCTGTGCTTTTGCAGAGGCTCACATTTTGACTAGCCTGACTTACAAAAGACTAAGCAAATCCAATCCAAATATTTGTTCTACCTGGATAAAGTCTTGCATGTGTTGCATGACATATGCATGTGTTTGCACAGATTAAACATTGAATCGTGACATAAAGGGTTCGCAGGTATGCATTCAATAAACATTACATGCATAATAACACTGTTACTCCACCCAAAGTTAGTTTTTGTGTTAATTCAAATGACTTCTTATATAACTGTCTCCATTATCAAAAAAAAAAAATTGGTAGTAAGCCATTTGTGAGCAACGGTTTTGTTTCCCAGGAATGCATTTATTTGATTTGATATCTGTACCTTTCTCTTGTCCTCCGCTGAGGCCTGGCTGATCTTGTCAAACCACTTCTCAAACATGCCATCCAAACACTCATCCATCCATTCAGTGTTCCTCTCATAGTCAGTGATCTCATCCTCCTCCGTCCACTGGCTACACCATCATGTGACATGGAGAAAATGACAGATGAGAATCCAAATAAAACACTAAATACCTTCAAGCTTAGTATATGAGATCAGGATTAAGTGGAGATTAACAGTGTCAACATCACAAGAATCACAACAACGAAGCTCACCAAATGTGCCCTCAGGATGTCTTCAACAACTTTACATTAGAAGTCAAATGATAAATGAAAGATACTTTCTCTTCATTTCCACATTCCCAACACAGCATATGCGTTCTGATCCATGTCTCATACCTGATGGCAATATCATGCACACTGATGTTTTCTTGGGACATGGTGAGCAGAAGATCAGGCAGTTTGATGTCCAGAAACAGCGACAAGTCTTCTGCTTCCCAGCTCATATCCAGCAAATGCAGCAGACATGTCTGCACACATGACAGGGCGGGCAGCAGGGCCCTGAGGACACACAGAACACACAATAGACATAAGACACACATAATGCATCGGCAGACCTTGTGTAGCATATTTATTGTTACTAAATTCTAGAGCACACAGATTTCATAATACACATTCAATATTTAAAACCCACTTCTCGTTCAGTGCATTGAAGCTCTGCACGGCCTCTACTAGCATGAGAACCAGCAGATGATACGAGTGTCTCACCAGCTCCCTCATCTCCTGCCCGCTGCCCAACAACTGAGAAAAGTAACTGAGACACACATACAGGTCGAGTTAAAATAATAATATTATGACATGAAATGATTTTTTAGATCACTGGCTCTCAAACCTGTCCTGGGGACTCCCAACCACTGCACAATTTGTGCGTATCCTTCATTCAACACACTTGATTCAGCTCTTCAGCTCAGTGGTAGTCTCTGCATGGCTTGAATTGGGGGTGGTCTATGAGGGAGAGATACAAAACGTGCAGTGGTTGGGGGGTCCCCAGGACAGGTTGGAGAACCACCGTTTTAGATAACATACTTGGTGAAATCTTTCTGACATGCTAAGAGTTCCTGGAGAAACAAAATACAGGGTGCCTGGAAGAGGTGCGGTTTCCCCAGGGTGAGTATACACTGCTGGACCAGCTCCAGCACCTCACACACACTCAGAGCCTGGGCCTTCTTCAGAGCCAGAGTATGAAGAACACTGAACACACACACAGAAACACATTTCATTACCGCTGGTCAGAGACAGATCACTGAGATCACTCAGGTCACTGAGACATTATTTTAAAGAAATTAACACTTTTAGCAAGCAACAACTGCTTTCAATAATGATAATAATTAATAAAAAAAAATTGAGCACCAAAATAAAATTGTATGGATCTTATGATTTAATGACTCCTGAAACTTCAGATTTACCATCACAGGAATACATTACATTTTAGATATATATTCATATACAAACAACTATTTGAAATTGTAATCTTTTGCAATATTACTATTTTACTGTTTTTAGATTTTAAAAAAATGACTGAGCCCAAACTTTTGAAAGGTAGTGATTATTTGCAGTAAATGTAAAAATACTGGTCAAATTAATTATTTTGCAATTATGCAAAAAAAAAAAAAAAAAAAAAAAAAAAGAGAAGCATTTTAACTAGAAGTCTCAACTGTACTGAAAATGCTACCAAAATTCAACAGCTTTTGACACAGATATCAAACACTAATATTAATTTAAAAACATACAACTAATGGCTGTAATTTCAGTCATAAAGCTATTTTATTGTTTCAGAAGCAAGGGCTACTTTTACAATAATTATTTGAGGAGGCCCTGGTCACTATTCACCTTTACGGTGTAGAAGAGCCAACAGGACACCAGAACAGCACAGTATCTACTCTTTTGTTACAGCGTAATATGAAATAAATAAACTGAACTAAACTGATTTAAAGGGACAGTCCACCCAGTTTTTACTCACCCTCATGTTGTTCCAAACCTGTATGAGCTTCTTTCTTCTGGGGAACATAAAAAAAGATATCAAACCAAACAGTTGCTGGTATCCTCTGACTTCCATTGTAAAGGGAAAAACTATGGAAGTCAATGGGGACCGGCAGCTTTTTGTTTACCATCATTATTCAAAATATCTTCTTTTGTGTTCAGCAGAAGAAAGAAATGTATAAAGGTCTGGAACAACATGAGGGTGAACTATCCTTTTAAGCTCATGCATCAAAATCTGTTGAATCATAATTTCATACATCCAGCCATTCACACACCTGCTCTCATTAATGACCATGTCCTTCATAAAGCTGAGGATGTGTTTGAGGATCGGGAAGCGCTCTTTAACAGGCGGAGTCATGCGAGGCTCCTCTACAGACCGTAAGGAAAGGAGCCTCAAGCAGCCCCGACTGAAAGGTGCTTTACGTGGGAAGGCTAACGGTGAGAGAGGCTCTCCTGTTTGAGACTGAAGACTTTCCGTGGAGCCCTTGGCACCCTGAGAACTGATGCTGCTGGACGGTCCAGCATCCACTGGTGCTGAGGACGTCTGGTCACGCTGACTGGCCCCTGAGGGCCTTGCTGCTTCTGCTCCCGCAGGGGTCTGGGAGATGGAGGGAACAGAGGCGCTGGGCTGGAAGTCTCCCTCTGAAATGGAAACCGATCGAAAAAGAGGAGCAGCACAAGCGCCATCTTCTGGTCTGGAAGGCTCTTGTTCCAGAAGTGCAGAGGCTCCTCCACTCGGGCTAAATCGGAAGAGGAACAAACTTCTACTGATGCAAATTTCAGCTGTTAAGAGAGTGAAAAAGAATGCAGAAGAATCAGTTTAAGAAACTCTGCAACAAAGGCATATTTATAGCATCAATATTTACCAAGTGACTCCATCGTAACCTCATTCTGTCCGTCTTCTTTTTCCTCTACTCCATTCATTTTACCCATAAGGTAGCGCTGTTTCATTTCCAACTACCAAAACGGATCAAAATGGAGAAATGTTAAATAAAAAGAAATGTTATGTTCTTTTAAACTTAAAAATGATAAGCTATACTTGCCATCCACGTTCTGATGCCATTGGCGAGGGCATAGACCTGCAGAAGGTCCTCGCTAAGACTGCTCTGGCCGTTTTTAGCAACTAATGCAGAGGAGAAAAGAAAAGGAACTGACATGTATGACCGACAAACTGTCCTGTTCATCTTACAGATACGGATCAAATACGGTCTGTACCAAGGAACCAAGGTTTTGATGGTTTAACATGGCCCTGGAGTTTTAGGATTTTCACATTATGAAGTGAAGTGAAATATTAATCAACAAGAAATATAAGATTCTGCACTATTTTTCATTAACCAATTTTGTGGCATTGACCAAATACAGTCGTTTCTCTTTAGTTTGCTCTCTTGAACCTGTTAGAAACTCTTAAAATGTATTTATTTACCAAAGCTCCTAAGACTGTGGTGCAGTGCTGGTGTGTGATACACCATGGCCGCCCAGGTGGCGTTCACAGCCTGGTCCACTTTTGAGCCTGCAGCAATCTCATTCCTGATTTGCTGCTTCTTGCAGGTCAACAAAAGGGCCCTCATTAACTCTGTCCTGCCATCAGAAGAATCCTGCGAAGGATCCCAGCAAGCAAAGTCCTTAAGGAATTCCACCAATTCATCTCCCAAAGGAGCTGGCTCTTCCTGAAGAACAAAATAGCAAACGATGCACAAACATGATTCGATTGTTTTTCGAACTTTTTTTCTGGAATGAAACACACACAAAGTCATAATCCAAGTACTCTTACCTGGTCGGTGTCTGGTGCCAGGGCTAATTTCTTTTCACCAGGAAGTCCACTCAAACCATGTCTGAACATAGGCTTCCACAGAGGACAGGACAGGACATGGTTCATCAAAGCTGCAGGCAACTCTTTTACACCACGGATCTCTTCAAGAGGAAAGCAGACATAACAAAAAAACACAGACATAAATCAAACTGCAATTTATATTCAATGTCGTTCAATACAATCTTTTTTTTTTTTTACACCTTTTCACAATTTGTTTTTGAAGAAGAACACATGTATGTGCTCACACACATTTAAATTAAACACAAGGGATAAAATTAGCCTTTTAGAAATAATTCAACAGAGAAATAATCAGAAGTACACAATTATCACACCGTAAGGTGATTTCAAAGCCATGGTGCGGGAGGCCAGACGGCCCATTAGCCTGGACACGAGGAGCTGCAGATCTGAGGTCCAGGACGCGGTGACGTCTGCCAGGCCATATGCTGTCACTGTGAACCTGTAACCCCATTCATTATTACTGCTGTCTGAGTGGAACAGAAACTGCAGCTGGGGACCTGCTTTAAATGTCACTTTCTGATGAAAAAAAGCATGATTTATTATACATGAATTGTATTCATCAAGAGATAAAAAAAGAGGAATCACATTAAATCAAAGGCTAAAATTAATTGCATTCATATAATTACATAAAACATTTGGCAGACAGCTTAAAATAGTACAGTAAACCGTTTTTGTACCTTTGGCCATTTCTCTGTGCCGACCTTCATATCATATCGCACTTTTCCTCCCCTAGCATCAGTGAATTCCAGATAGTCATACCTACCAAACAAACCAAACCCACCTGATTAGTGCAAATATAATACAAACTTCATGCATCTGTAGGAGGAAAAGTGTGAGTTTGATTCCTGTTTTCACCAGAAGGTGGCAGTGGCATTGTAGAATAAGCTCTTCACACCTTTTCTCGGTTTCACAACGTTCATCAAACTCCACCTCGAAGGACGTGGCACCAGGACACACAAAGACGGTGGTCTCGTGTCTGCTATTCTCATAGTTATGAGGTGACTCCATATGCCACGTCCTTAATACAACAGGCTGCTGAGTCTGCTGACAGCCCTCCATATCAACCTACAGACACAGGGATCAAAACTGATAAATACATTATTCTCACTTACTTTTCATTTGCATGTAGAAAACCCAAATGAAATACTCACTTACATTAGTTTTCAGTCATTTCCATTCTATTTATTCGAACTTGAGCGTATCAGTATGTTTAAGACACAGAGTGAACTGACCTTAGAGATGATGTCCTCTGTATCACTAGACAGCTTCTTGAGCAAGTCTGCCAGAGGATAGAATCTCTTGAGCAGCACACAGTGAGGAATATCCAGAGCGCACAGCTCCAGCAGGAAGATTGTCTAACAACAGCACACAATCCACACTTAATATATACATGCATACAGAAGCATAAATGAATGAATAATTATATAAAGATTTAGTGGGTCTGCTACCAGCTGTCTTGTTGCCATGGCTAGAATGGATCCACTGAGTTTCTCTATGATGTCAGCTCCAGAGAAGCGCTTAATAAGAGGACTCAGTATGTCTCTGGTACCAGACAGGAACTGTTCCACATCTAATATCCAAGTGAAACAGTACAGATATATTACCTTCTGCAAATAATCAGTACTGTACAAAAGTTTGGGGTCCGTCATTATTTTTAAAGCAAGGCTGCATTTATCTGATCAAAAAAAATAAAATGTATAAATAGTAATATAGGAAAAGAATACAATTTAAAATAACTGTTTTGTATTTTAATATAATTTTAAAATGTAATCTATTCCTGTGAAGGCAAAGCGGAGTCTTCAGTGTCACATGATCCTTCAGAAATTATTCCAAAATGCTGGTTTGGTTCACTTCTGATTATTATCAGAGCTGTGCTGCTTAATATATGTGTGGAAATCATACTCACTCAAGATTCTCTGATAACAGAACAGCATTAAAAAGATATCTTGTGACTTTATTAATTTATATAAATGTACGTTATTAATCTCACTTTTAATGTATTCTTACTGAATGAAAGTGTTTCATTAAACAGTGCCTATGTTACGTTCCGTCATGTGTAGCTAGTACGATTATAAATATCAGAATCAAAAACACACAGAGTTGGACTACATCTTTACAGAGACCACTGAAAAACTAGAAATCTAAATGTAAACTTAAAAGTTCTCAAGATGCCCTTTAAAACTTTTTCCTCATCAGATTTTACCCAAACACATACCACTTCAGTTTCGAATGTTTATTCTTCCATTCAGCTTTGTAACTGTTATGCTCATAATACAATTTTTAATGAAAAGGGCATTCAAATATAAATATTTAATATATACATTTAGCACCGAATATAAGAATTTTCACAAGTGGTCTCAGATTTTTCACCATACTGTATTTTGAAGGGCTCTATAAAAGCAGACTAACATTTCAGCAGGATTTCCCTGGCCAGATCAGCAGAGGTGGCTGTTTCTCCTTTGAGCTGCAGGAAGCACCAGGACAGCAGGCTGCCCTGTAAAGCCCAGAACAGAGACAGCAGGACCCTCCAAATGGACCCTCCTCTGGAATCCAACATCAACACCTCGCACTGAAGAAAGGGAGAGGGGCGTTTTACATGGATCAACATCACATTCCTCTTTATAAAACTAGACAGGGGAAAACTTTTAGTGAGTTGTCATGCAATGCATTACAATACGAGGTGTCAGCGAACACATGTTGATGCACAACGGAAACATTTAAAGTATGTCAATTATTTGCAAGAGCTAATATATGTGAGGAGGAGTGACCAGATGAGATTGGCTGTCAGCATGGGGCAGACATACCTCTCTAGTGGCCACAATGAGCAGCGTGTCCATGACGGTCAGGACAGGTGTGATGTCAAAGTCAGACGGGGGTCCTTTAGGGGGCAGCAAGAGGAGACCTTTCGGGTCCCGATCGCTGCAAACAGACATTAGCATGTGAGATGATGTCAGAGAGCAGGAAGCTATACATTTTAACAGGACCAAAAAAAAAGAACTAGTTTGATACCTGAAGTAACTGCAGAGAGACTCAAATGTCAGTTTAACAGATTCTGGCTGGTTTTCTTCGGTTATGTTTTTCTAAGAAAAGCAGCAGCAACAACAACAAAAAATCTCATACAATAGCAATTCAATAACAATATTCAGCCAAGGTAAGTACACCCTCATATTCTTACCATCATGTGAAATAGTTTGTCCCTCCGGCTCTGTTTGTCAGGGAAGAAAATGGCAGCTCCACTGAGGATGGCTTTCACAGCTTCTTTTCTCAGAGCTTTCTCCACTGCAGTCTGTCCTTCAGGGCCGTCCACCACTGCGCAGCACACAAAACTGAGGCTTTGAACCGATTTAACTTTTATTTTAAATTGTAGTAATATTTCAAAATATTGCATCTTTTCCTGTATTTTTGCTGAAATAAATACAACCTTGGTGAACATGTGACTCCTGTAAAAACCATTAAAAAAATAAAAACTCAAAACTTTTACAATTACATTGCATTACAAACGAAGCACAGAAGTGTGTCTTGATTTGCCACAGTCATGCCGTTGAGTCAGAGAGCGCAGTATGTGAGTCTTACCTTGGCACAAGTGACTGTAGAGCTCTCCGACAGCTTCTGCAGGATCCACGTCTGTGCTGGCTGAGGGTGATGCTGTGATGTCTGACGACTGGGACTCTGTCAGGCTGGGCAGCATTGGGAAGCAGTTCTGGAGCAGCTGAAGCAGGAGAACTCTTGTCTTCATGGCCTCTTCTCCCTCACTGAAAGTGTATACACACACATACACAGCAGACATTGGAAAATGTGATTTTTAAACACGTTTTGCCTCCCTTAGTTCATAAGAAATGTTTCACCAAATCATAATATTAGAATGGTTTCTGAAGGATCATGTGACAGTGAAGACTGGAATAATGGCTGCTGAAATGAATCACATTTAAAGAATATAAAAAATAGAATGAAGTTATTTTAAATTGTAATGATATTTCAGTGTTACTGTACTTATGTTCAAATAAATGCAGCCTTGGTGAGAATAAGAGAATTCATTTGACCCCAAACTTTGAAAAAGTAGTTTGATTTTGCATGGACAAGGCCACAATACTCTAATGTCAAAGTCTAAACTTTGTGTCTAGTCTTTAAAAGTCTTCTTTACTTTCTATTTTTAAACACCTTTGCCTTCATTAGTTCATTTCAAATGATCCTTTAAATTAACAAAATATTTTGAAAAGTACAAATAATAAATGTAACCTCTAAATTATTATTTCTAAAATACATTTTGTTTTATATAAAGTATAGCATGTCACACCATAGAACTTGGCCGTCATGGCTTAAAATTTCATGTCAAGTGGAATTCAGTAAAATCATAATCTATAGGAAGCAAGAACATCTGACCATCTGTACAGAGTCACATGATCATTGAACTTATCGGATTAGTGGCCAAGAAATAGAAAGTCTTTATGCCATAATGCAAATGAACTACTGATTTTTAACATATTATATAGTCTCTGTAACACCATCATACGAGCAGTAAAAATATCAATTATAAACCATTAAAAAAAAAATCCATGCACATACTAATATAAACATAAATTCTCATTTACAGCTTTACTCACATAGATCTGAGTTTGCGGTAGAAGTCCCAGAACAGCAGCAGGTTGAGGTCACTGACGTCCAGCAGGGACTTCTGCTTGGACAGAGACACATCCTGTAACACAGGCTCAGGGTTCATACAGCTCTCTTTACAGAGGCTCTGAAAAAACACATTACAAATTCTAGAGTTGTGTTTTAATAAATGAGGTCAGTCGCAAGAGGACGTCTGCTGGGTGTACCTTATCTCTGGTGAGCTGCTGGATGAAATAAAGGGTTTTCTTCACGAGTGTGAGCCCCGTAACCAGGCCTGAAACGCTCCCCTCGGCCTGAGCGCTCCGATCGTCCACATCCTCCAGCCGCTCTGAGTCTGGACACAAATAACCACTGAAACACATCTGCTGAACCCCCAGCCGCTCTGCTGTGTCCTGCCTGGCACACAGGAACTTCACCATCAGAAACTGCACACAGACAGACAAAAAGAATAGCTGTTAATCAAGTGTGTGTACAATTGATTTAAAATGTTTTTTCAGAATCAACTGTAAGATATCATTAAGATTCACTGAATCAACAACTGATGGATTAAACCCTAAATGTCTTTTTCAATAGTCAAATTCACTCAGATCTTCATAATACAGAAGAAATGATCCGTCACTACTTTCATTTCTCTGTACTTTGAAAGCATTTAAAAGTAATTCTGTTCATTTTTTTTATTTTAACTGTGATAAAGACATTCAGTTTGAGAAGGGAGAACTTTAGTAGGTGGACAAACTCCCAGAGTTAATAACATACTGTTTTTGATTTTAAATTGATGTCACAAGCAAACTTTCAAAAGACGGAAAGAAAGAATCCATACTTTTGACACTCTGCATTGTTGCAGCTTGATCTCCACGTCGTTCCAGTCCTCTTCCACCTCAAACCAGCCAATGGGCTCGTCTTCACTGGTCTCTGCTATCATTGTGCTGGAGTGTGTGTGTGTGTTTGTGAATGCAACACACATGACAGTGTGTGAGGTACAGAGGCAGATAACAGCGAGAGGTCAATTGACTCAGAAACATTCTCACTGAATTTACAGCCATCTTGGCCGTATGCAAAGACCAAAATCCACTCTCACATGTACTGGACAAGACAATGCATTCTCACATTATTATTCACACAATCTGCTCTCTCCCTCATACATTCCTAAACAAGTTCATGTGATCAACACTGGGTGTCTTTTATGAGCAACAATGTTTCATTAACAAATCACTGTGACATACCTGTCTTGGGCAAATTCTTTATAGTCTTTGTATTCCCAGCTGTCATACTTTTTGAATCTTTTGAAGTGTTTATCTGCATCAAATGCCTCGCTGTCATTGTAGGCAAACACCAAGCCACATTTAGCACCAATAGCTCCTTTACGCACCTGAAGCGGAGGAACACAGCAGTGCTTTAAAACTAGGATATGTAGATCAAATCAGTTTGTATGTTTCCTAATGGGCATTTATTTGACTACTGTACTGACAGGAGTCGAACACACTCTAGTTTGATGTTTGTTTGATGTTACAAAGCACAATTCTCAAGTGTTTACTAAAGCTTCTCTTACTTTTATCTTGATCTGTGTGACCTGGAAGCAGCTCTGGTTTTCAGTAGACAGAATCACACTGGCTTTCCTCTTTCCATTCTCTGTCAGAAAACCTGCAGGTACATATGAAACACTAAGAGGGTCCACTTGGCATTCATTTCTTTCCAAGCAATACAGGTGACCGCTCAGCAATACACAGAGAAAGCTATTCTTTTAAAGCACACGACTGTTTTAAAAGACATCGCTATTCACACCAGCACTTTGGTGATTTGTCTGTAAAGCACCAAAATAAACCCAAGAATGCACCATCTCCAGTGTTGGGCTCCGTCAGCATGGTTTCTGGGCCAGACTTCTCCTCTTTACTCTTCACATCACACGCTTGCAGATGGAGCTGGATGGATTTACCTAATTTACACAATCAGTGATAAACGAAAAGAAACATCTATATCAGTGCTTTTACTGTTAACATTTTTCATTTGATTAAAATGTATTAGTTATTAAATAGATCAAATACAAATCCAGTGGGACCACTGTGCATTACCATTACGGTAGAGTAGTCTTAACCGGACCGATGCCATAGAGGCCAGCAGTGAAGAAGCTCTGTACTCTGAGTCCAGATGCTCACAGATGCCAGACAAAGAGATGAGGACTTTAGCCACGCTGCCTCGAGCCAGAGCAAATGCTAACAGAGTCAGCGCAGCGTCAGGAGACACACAGCAGCTAAAGAGAGAGAGACACGGGACTGTTGAAAGCAAAGCACTTCTGTTAAGCTTTCTCAGCTTCCGATGAAACAGCTGTAATTATTCACTGATAGAAAACAGTATTGTATTGTATAATTAAAAAGAAAAAGGGTTTGCCACTTTTGTCCTCCATGTCAGTATTGTTTTGACCTAGTAATAACAGATTTAAACGAGTTGAGCTGAGCTTGTGCGAGCAGAGCTCGATTCTTACGCTGCTATGCGCAGTAAAAAGCCATCCACCTCTTCCAGAATGTTTGCAGACAGGAATTTGGGGAACTCCATTGAAGACGGCGTTAAGGACAGGGGCGGCATATGCTGTAAGGCTTTCCTAGAAAACAAAAAACATTTAAAAAAACACAGTAAAATAAACAGCTCTGATCAAATGAAATGTTTCACGATGAACAAAAAGTTCCAAAGAAGAACATTCGTTCCAAATAGAAATCTTTAATAACATTACAAAAATCTTTACTGTCACTTTGATCAATTTAATGCTTCACTTATAAACAAAAGTACCCATTTATTTACAATTATGAATTTTATTTTTTGAATTCAAATAAAAATGCAATAGGCAAAATAGAGAACAAAACATACAGCTCCCATCCAGGACAGATTTGCGAATGTAATACAGCAAATACAGTGGTATAACTGCCATGCTTTTGTTCATCAGTCACTTCTCTCGACTTACTGTGTGCTCTGTAGGACGGTCTGCGCAAGCACAGGGTTGGTTTCCATTGAAGCGGTGACCAGAGACGTGAGGAGCGACAGATACCATATAGCTGAGGCATCAGAGACTGAAACGTCTTTACTCTTGGTAATCTGGTAGCCCATTGTCTTCAAACCATGAATACGTGTGTCACAGCCATCGCTAAAGCAGCGCTTAATGTTTATCTGAATATCTGAGAGACAAAAGGAAGATCAGCTTAAGGGCTTTTTGCATATACGTGGTTTAAACAGAAATCAACATCTCTCTTTATATTCCACTCACAGCATGCAACATCTGTGTACATATACATAAACATATATATACATATATATACATATATATATATATATATATATATATATATATATACATATAAATATATATATATATACATACATATACATATACATATATATACATACATATACATATACATATATATATATATATATATACATATACATATACATATATATATATATATATATATATATATATATATATATATATATATATATATATGTTAATACTTACTTTCAATAAGAATGCATTAAACTGCTCAAAAGTGACTGTAAAGTAATTTATAAATGTCACAAAATGTTCCTATTTCAAATAAATGTGGTTGTTTTTCATTCTGCACCGTCCTTGAGCTCGGGAAAGGTGCTATATAAATTAAACATATTATTATTATTAACACTGATAATAAGAAATGTTCGCTGAGCAGCAAATCTGCAAATTAGTATGATTTCTGAAGCATCATGTGACACTGAAGACTGAAGTAATGGCTGCTGAAAAATCAGCTTTGCCCTCACAAGAATAAATGACATTATAAAATATATTCAAATAGAAGACAATTCTTTTATATTGAAGTAATATTTCACAACAGTACCAGTTTTACTGTATTTTTAAATAAATATTTTAAATACATATTTTTTTAAATTGTATATTCAAATAAATGCAGCCTTGGTGACCACTGAGAGACTTCTTTCAAAAACACCTAACTTTTGAATAGAACTGCACAAAGTCAAACATCAATTTAAAGTGTATGCTCACAAGGTTGGCTGATGTTGGCGTTATCCAGTAGCGGTACATAACCCGTCACATTACTGGGGATCCTCACATCTCTGATCTCCTGCAGGGAGCGCCGGTTCTTTCCTACAGCTACAGACACCAGCTGCGGCATGTAGCTGTGGTCATTAGATGCTACCGCAATGGCCAGGCGTCTCAAAACTATGTCTGGCTTCAGCTTTAACCTGTGAAAGGTATGGGAGTAATATTTAAATAGTTATTAAGCGATAATAAAATGTGTTACATCATCAGCTATATTTTAATTCAATGAAAATGCATAAATGAAATGGGCAGCTTGCCTTATCCAGTGTGAGCGAGCGCTACCGTCCGACTGCCAGAAAGACACGGTCTCACCATTGGTCAGCTTGTTGATATCTGCACTATTGGACGAAGCCTCGATGAAGCTGTAGCACTGGGTGACCACCTTAACTTTATCCATATCTAGGTCATGATTGAGCTCAGCTCTGTACTGGACGTCTAGATCTGAGAGGACAGTGAGCATAAAATGCAAAGGAGATGGAGAAAAATGTTCTCATGTTTTATCCACAGTAAACTGTACCTCTAAAGCACAAAATAGAAATTGTTAAATTAAGTATTCTTTCCAATAGAGTGCTGCAAGAATGAGCCCTCTAACTACCAAATGAGTTAGCATTTTTGCACGCGTTTTAAATGGGTATATGATTAAATGCCTTAAATCAAAATTCCTTTGATCTTTTGACATGAGGTCACTGTACTATAAAAACATCCTGTAAGTTTCAGAACTGTCCAAACACAGCTTTATATTGAAGCCAGTCACCTTGTAGAATTTGCCATTCTATGGTGTAATAGTGTGGCTAAACACTGTCTCTGCAGAAGAAGATCAACGCCTGCTTCTACATCACTGCCTGCTTAGCCCCGCCCACCAATTTGTGCATATAGTAGGTAAATAATGAATGGGACAAATGCACATCTATGCAGAAACCAAACTATAAAGATGCTCTGAATACAACAAGATATTTCACTATTTAATATTTGTTATTACCACTCTGCCCACTAACCACCTTTCTCCTTCTGTAGCAGGTAATCCAGGAAGTCCTGCACTACTGATGACCTCATGGTGCAGATGCTGTTGTAGCCTTCCAGCACAGGGAATGGGATTGCGCTGCTGGGGATGCGATTCCGGTGCAAGAATTTTAGGATTTTGGAGGCATGTGCTTTGAGACGGTCCTGGGACTTGGAGAAGATATCCACAAACCCTGGATGAGCACAAAGGGTACAAGAGGACAACAAGTTGGTCAAACAATGAGAACCATTTGCAAAGTTACCAGGCATGGTCAACTTTGGACATCTGAGCTTGTGTCGTCATCAGTGTTGGGTGTAACGCGTTACAAAGTAACGCGTTACTGTAATAATATTACTTTTTTCAGTAACTAGTAGTGTAAGGCATTACTCGTCTGAAAATGGTAATATTATTACAGTTTTCCCAAGCTAGTTACTTGCGTTACATTTGCCAGTAGCACCTTCATCACACACACAAGGCACACAACACAGAGAACAGAAGGGAAGGGAAGGAGGGCGTGAATGGAACAGTGATTGGTCTGGGTTTGGCACGAGGTATCATTTACCATCACTGATTGGTCGACAGCCGGCAGCAGAGCGGCACGCTCAGACAGATGGGGAAAAATGGAAGCGTCAACAATGGCTAGCTCTTTTTCAGAGGAAGGTTCCCAGCAACAGAAAGCTAGTTTCGACGGGTGGAGATTCAGTAATTATTTTGTAGGAGTGCTCCGATCACGATCGGCCGCTCGTTAATGCGCATCTCAGTAAAGCCGGTTCTGTAATCAGCGGTTTATTCCATCAGGTGCGTGAACCATATGTTCATACAACCGTGCCAATAAACGCTGAAAATGAACTGGATTTGCGCATCTTCTCAGTTAATAACGGCTCTGTGTAGTAACAGCTGCTCTATGTGAAATCAGGCACCTGATAGAATTAACCGCTGATTAGAGAACAGGTGTACTGACGAGCAGTAATATAAGTGAGTTGTGTAAACAGTGATTTATGTGACTTCAATTATTTCTTATTAAACTGAAATCGAAAAGTAAAAAGTATTTTTTGGAAAAACCACATCCTAGTGTTAGTCTTCATATGCTGATGAATAGTGTTAACACGGATATAGAAAAATAAGGAGTGCAAGAGATTGATTCCTAATGTCAGTTTATTTTTTATTAATACTATAGTAGTTCGGTTCCCTTTACATCTTTAACTACCCGTTAATTTATCAATTGAATGGGTGACCTATCCTCATTAATAGAGCAAACATTTGTCCCCCCTGAGAGAATTGGCAGGAGCCGCCACTGATAAAGACCCTAAAGAACACTCCTCCTTTGTATGTTCTCCCTCCATCTGATGCATCTCAGGCAATCATAGAGTAATTAAGAAAAAAAGATGTAACTAGTAATATAACTAGTAATATAACTAGTTACTTTCTCCAGGGAGTAATAAAGTAAAGTAAGGCATTACTATTTTTGAGAGTAATATGTAATATGTAATATATTACTTTTTTGAGTAACTAGCCCCAACACTGGTCGTCATTGCATGAACAAGAATGTTCACATCTGCCTCCCCACCTGGTGTCAAAGAGCACGCCTGAAGCTGCCTGATCACATGACTGAGTTCTCCCTGCAGGTTGGCTCCATTGGAGTTTTTCAGTGCCGTGAGCATGTTCTCCACATCAACAATCCCATCACCCTCAGCATCAAACTGACCAAAGGCCTAAAGAGCGCAAATGGAAGAGATTATTATTTTCTGTCTGTACATTCTGTGACACAAATATTATGCTAAGGTATTGCACAAAAGAGAAGGCAAACAGAAAACAAAAGGAGGACTCTTTAGCTCTCTCAAACCAGTTGTCCATTTCTCCTATATAAACACACTCGAGCCAGCATGTGAATCATTTGTGAAGCAAATGAAAGTGAGTCATGCTTAAATCAGTATAGCCACCTCCAGAAAGCACCACACTAACAAAATGCACCATAGTACAACAATGATTTTGGATATGTCTGAAAATACTGTGTAAATAACACAATACATGAATTAAGTGATCATTTAGCACCCAGATATACGTGTACAAATAGCACACTATAAACAATGGATACAGTCACAGTAACATGACTGAACTACTTTACTTTTAAACTTGGCTCACCACACACCACACATTTATGATCCAATATCAATTGCTCTGGATAGGATTTCAATTTAATCAGGGTTAGGGGGAGTGGGGACATTGTCCTGGGCCCTGTGATTATGGATGCCCACTTAAGTTCTCTACGGTTTGTAAGTAGCTTTAACAAAAATGAAATCTCTCGGTCACAAATCTAACTTAAAAAAAATATATATATATTATAAATTATACACCTGAGTTTCTGAGTATTTACTGCCAATTTGTATACATAAAATAAAAATAAAACCATTTAGTTTGCTTATACAAATTGGAAATCAATAGTCAGAACCTCAACTGTAGAAATATGTGTCAAACGGTGATTTGTTATTGCCAAATTTAATTTGCTAAGCATTTATTTTGATTTACAATTATTTTATTTTTATCTTTTTATTTACAAGGAGTACAGCACAGCAAGACCTATTCTGTATTGGCACTTAGATGAGTCTTGACTACTCGGCGGTCAATAATAGTCAGTTTAGTCAAACCCTATTTAATCTACCAATCAAAAATAAAGACAAAGCAAATCTTATGATGAGCTGAAATGCAGTCAAGATTTAAAGTGGACTAGTAGGGGACAGCCAATTAACAGCCTTTATCAAATGTGTGGTAGAAAGATAAAGATTTCACAATGGTACCACACTCAGAGTAAAGTGCAAGTGAAGTGGTCAATCTCACAACTTTGAGTTGTTTGTCAGCTAAATACTCCTTATGCACTAATATGTCATTTAGGTGACAGGGACGTGTTGCTGAAGTGCACTTTAGTGAGTGTTCTTGAACAACTCTTGAACCTGCCAACTCTCGGTTATCAGCCAGGGGCTGGCTTGAACCACTGTGGTACAGCAAGTCATTGCTCATCTGAGTGACATGTCTTGATCACCTCCTCGCAGTCATCTCTGGGCGCGTCTCTGCTCTCCAGCATCTCACAGAACTGCTCCAGAGTGACGGACTCCTCTCCGCGGCTCTGCCTCTCCTCCAGCCAGCGCACCAGAGCGCTCTCGTTGCGCGCCAGCACCGACTCCGAAATGGCGACCCATGAGTCGCTCATACGGGCCGCTGCCTCTCGCAGCTTCACCTGATCCAGCAGAGCTTCAGCAGTGGGGAGTCCATAGCTCGGGGACGGCAGGTTCGCTGAACCTCTTCCGCTTCTCCCCGGACCGGAGCCTGCCGCTGCTCCTCCTCCATCACCACCTCCACCGCCGCTGTCGCCACCACCTCCTCCTTCGTTGCCGGACCTATTGCCTGTGGCTGCAGGGGCCGGGCTGCCCTCAGCGAACACGGGACTCTCCGTCTCTACGTCGTCGTCATCGTCGCCGCTCCCGGCGCCGCAGCCGCCCTCCGCGTTCCCCATGGTGTTCTACGGCCTAGGCCTCTCTTCCGATCGCCTTCAGCCCAGGTTTCAACTGAGTTTTAGTGTCAGGGATGATTAGTCCAGAGTGCTTTTCCCAGTCAGAGCGCTCCTCCGCTGTCACTACCGCATTGACGGGCTCCGCCAGCTGGCGTCATATTTGTCAGCAAAAAAACTTTGGTCCCTTACCTTCCGTGAGCTGAGCGCCGCCCTCTGCGCTGTAAACACGACCCCTAGCGTAGTATTCGCAAATTATTCTTTTGAATTATATATTTTTTATATCTTTTTTTTATTTTTATAAATAAATTCTCATATTTGAAGCTGATGTTCAGTGATTATGTCAATTTGTAGGTCACCTGGAAAGCTAGTTCTTAATATAAAAAATTGCAAAACAAATGTTGTTTTAATAAAATATCCAACAAAATATTACAGGTTGTATCATGCATGATTTGGAAAGCTGAAGATTTCTTATGCATGTCAATTCTGTTGACTGGAAAAGGCATTTGTTTTAGAATTGTGTTTACGTTTTTTTTGGGATGGATTCATAAAAATATTAAACGAAAACTGGGGTGAGTCATTTGTGTATTTGATGTGATTTATTAGTTAATTTTTTCCAGAATCACATTTTGGAATATGAAGAATAATACAATGACAATATTACAATTGCTTATTTTATTAGAAAAACACCACATAAAAATTCTTACCTATTATGACTTATAATTATACGTAAACTGAAAATAAACAAACAAATAAATAACAGTAAACAAATAATGTCTTTAAAAACACTGAAATATGTGCATTTTGGATTGTAAATAATGTGACTATGCATATCTCTTGTTATTGAAATTTCACAATATTCAGAGAAATATTTTGAGATTTATCATACAAAATCTCATGCATTTTCTAATAGAATTCCATGGTCTTAATTCCGAGAGTAACCAGGCTATACTTTGACAGTTTAGAAACTTCAGCGAATTAAAAGGCCACCATCACCATCCCAAATCATATTTTTTATTTGAATTCGGGGTAGGACTGCTTTGTTTTTAATTTTGTCTGCGTGTACATTTAATTCATTTTCCCCAGTTGTTATCTATATTGTTCACTGAATCAGAGAAAGAGGAAAAAAAACTTTCAGCTAGATAAAAAAGCTTATTATTTTTCCCAATAGATTTGCGCATGCGCAATCACATAACCCGGAAACATGTTGAAAATTGTGGCATTGTTAATACGTGCGGTACGGAATGTTTTTTAATTTAAATGCTGACAGCTTGACATTTCGTCCGCGTCTTTATACACTGCGTGCACAATGCTGAAATATTTAGTAGCACTTATTTCAATGGTCCTGGCGGTATGGACGGTACCGGAGTGGCTCACATTCCCGATTTACGGCAGTGTTGTGAGTGTGCTGGAGTCATGTCTGCGGCAGCAGGTCAGTGATGCGCCAGGATCTGCTCCGGGACGCATGCTGACCGAAGATGAGCTGTCTTTATACAACGGAGAGGAGAACAGTAAAGGATTGTACTTGGCGATCTTAGGACAGGTGTTTGACGTTGAAAAGGGGCGGAAACATTACGGCCCTGGCGGCGGCTATCATTTCTTTACAGGTTAGTTCGCTATGTAATTCACAGGCCACTGACTTGCTAACGCATAGAGGTTGCTGAAATCTGCGTGTTGTTTGTGCAGGGAAAGACGCATCAAGGGCGTTTATTACAGGCGATTTCACAGAGGCTGGTTTATCTAGCGATATCTCGGATTTCACTGACTCCCAGATTGTGGCTCTTTATGACTGGCTGTCATTTTATCAGAAGGACTACACTCCAGTAGGTGGGTATACCTGACTATTTTATTACTATTTCTTTCAGAATTGTATATCCAATCAACAAATTTGAAAGAAAATACATTTTATTTTTTTAGTAAAATATATTTAAATCATTTAAAGAACCTAAATGGCTTGTATGACTCGTCCATGGTGTAATAATTGTGCTAAATGCAATTTAGTTTATCATAACCTTCTTAGAATATTTTGTATATTTTCTTTATTCATGTAAATATTATTATTAAAAACGACTAAATTTATAATTATGATATTTTAGAGCAAATCGTGACAGATTTTTCATTTCAGGGTGACCTGTCCATTTAAGAAGTCTGTCTGTTCGTCCCTTGTGCTGCAGGTAAACTGATAGGTCGATTCTACACAGAAACCGGGCAGCCCACTGATGCTTTGTTACATGTTGAGGCTTTCTTGTCTGAGGGGTTGAAGAAAAAGGCCCAGGCTCAGAGTGAGATGCAGCTGTACCCGGCCTGTAACTCGGAGTGGAGCGAAGCCAGTGGGGGACGGGTATGGTGCTCTACAATGAGGTAATTAGTTTAATCTATCAATGCTTTAGCCAACATTTGATAAGTTTTCTTAAAAATGTGTAACAACTTCTAATTTATTTTTTTTGTAGTGGTGGCATTCACAGGGACTGGGTTGGAGTACCCAGAATGCTTTTCTCCCCTGGGTCTGGCCACTCCCGATGCGTGTGCATCCAACTGTCAGATCCTGTTCACACGGAGAACCGAAACCTCAGAGAGTACAAAGACTGTCCTCCTCATGCAGAGTCCTGTCGTATCACTAAAGACTGAGCTACAAGTATTCATCACACTATAAGACTCACTGTATTTTCATTTGACAGATTTTTCATGGAAATGTTTTTGATGGGTTTATTGTAGCAGGCACAATCCAAGAACCTGATGCTGCTTGTTATTTATATAGTTATGATTCTAAATTGAATTAATTTCATTGCAGTGTGTGGCCAAGTAGATTACTTGTGCCATGAAATCAATATTATTCAATAAAAGACAATTTTATAGGTTTTCTTCAATCATCCTTTATGTAAAGTTGTCCTCCCTTTCTTGAAAAGGATACTAGAGGCGGCGACAGGCTAAATATCTGAGCATACAGATACCATACAATATGCAGAAAGATTAAACGGAGGCCAAAGTGTAGGTTTGTCACATAGACAAAAAAGCACAACCTGCATTAAGTACAAAACAGTTGTAGTGGTCAAAAATATTCTACATTTATCTGTACAGTTTAACAATACCAATAACAGACTGTGGAGCTGGTCCTCCCTGCCACAAACAAACCAAAAACCCAGTCATCTTTGAAATATGATCAGAAATGTAAAAAAAAAAAAAGAACTTTGATAAAGTGCACCTGTTAAGCATGAACATGAAAAAGCATTTGAAATATGATAATGTGATGTTTTAAGCCACCGAGAAGAATTTTGAAAACAACCACCAAGCGAGCAGCTCCCCCAGCGCTAGCTTTCAGGGCAAACATTAACTGGAATGTATCCTTTGGTGATCAGAAATGAATAAAGTGTGATTATGATGCAATGATGACTACCAACAGGCTACAAATGATGTCATGCATATGCATAGTAAGCATTGTCAGAATTCTGCACTTGTATTTCTGCACCAGTCTATCACAAGAAACAATTTGAAATCCACATCAGAACACTTACACATCTGAAGTGTTTCTCAAATGTAAGTATGATGTAAACTAATGGATCTGTTAAAATAAAGCCCACTGAATATGCAGATTCATAAATGATTAAGTGACCATGTTCCTAATAACATAGCATTAACCTAGCAAGGAATATTTCTCCATCTCTCTCTTAGTGTTTTGATTTGAACTCCAGAGAAAGAGAAATGTCCTTGCAGAGAGGTTAAAATGTATTCAAAACCTTGATACAACAAATGAAAGACCCTGCACAGTATGATTAAGGCTTCAAACTACTTAAAAAATGGCTACCTTTCACAGATCCCTGCATATCCTGCAGCATTCAACACCAAACACACTTCCTTGAAATGGTAACGAGGCGCTGTAGCGATTTCAAACTGGGGTTAATCAATTTGTAAAAATTAGAGTATGGCATGATTGCACGTGGGAATCATGTACTAGCCTTGTCATTCTGATGGAAAATGAAGTACTTTTAATAATCAAAGTGTCCATATAGCACATTAGCCCTGTATAAAACCCCTATTGTTCTTTTCATAGTAGTTGACCTTCTCCTATCACACTTTTGCCAAAATCTGAACTTGGAACTACAATTTTCATTTGCATCAGCACTCCACTAGTTTCGATCTGGATCCTCAACATATAATAATTTGGTTCTAAAAAGTACTGCTAGAACAAACACAGATTGTTATGGTTGTATTTTCTCTTTGACAAGAATGGAATAGTTTTGTTCAACGGCTCTTCCTGTCTTTGTCTTACTCCAAATCTTCTTGGCTGGTGGCCGTCCCTCACATTGCTCTCATGTGTTAGGACACGCCACCCAAAGTCAGCACATCAAAGCAGATGTCACATACACGCACAGGTTTGTTCAGGTCAAATTTGATGATGGGGATCTCTTTTATAGAGCACTTATGGCAGAGCAGACGCCCACAATGGCGGCTAAGAGAGAAAGAACAAGACAATGAGTTATTAGGTGGCAGGACAAAGGAAGATCATTATAAATTGAGTTTTTATTAGAAGACAAAAGAAGGGCGTGTTCTTTATAAAGGTTAAAAGACTGAATACTGTATGTTGCCTACATACCAATGATGTTTCCTAGTGGTGACTCCAAATTTGGTCATACATTCATAGCAGTTTGAACCATCACACCAAGGGGGCTCTTTGGAAAGCATATCTGAACCAAAATGAAATATCAAATTTGTGATACATAGAACTAGTTAGATAAACATCTACTACCAGCATTGTGAACGTCTTAAGGCGGTCGCACACCGGACGAGAAGCGCCGCGTCGCGTCGCGCCACATGTAGGACAACTCAAGGTATCGCACACTGGACGCGCACATTCTATATGCGTGAGCTCAATTTCGCAGCAAGATGGGAGAGTTTTAACTTCATCTATTATTTTAATTTTAAATATATGATTTTAATTGATAAAAGCTGAGTTTTTAACGTTAATTAATGAAAAGAATCTGTGTTATTATAATAAGTCTGTTATTGTTTTGTTGTATCTGTTGTCTAGGCAACTCTGCTGCTGAAAACGTAACCAAACACTTTGTAATGTTTTATTTCAATGAAACAAGTGTGCTGTAATTTAATTTCAGTTTCAGTTTATAACATCTGGGTTTTTTAATATAAAACTATGCGGATGGCGCTCTGTGGCGCGGCAGAAATTTGAACAGCGTTCTGAGTCGTAGCTGGGCGCCGCGGACAGACGCCGAATGGCGCCGCCGGTGTGTGTACTCACATAGAGAATAATGTGTTCGAATTTTAAAGACGTGGCGCGACGCGACGCGGCGCTGCGCTTCTCGTCCGGTGTGCGACCCCCTTTAGAAACACTAAACCTGTATCTCTTACCTAGTAGACGGAACAGAAGCTGCTTAGTGGCAACTTGATAGTTGAAGATGTTGATGCCCTGGTTGTTATTAACGCCGAGTCGGGCTCCAGCCCTCACGATGGCACGACACAGGTTAGCATTTCCTTTCACATATGCCAACAGAAGCACTGGAAGGAGAAAAGCATCAACCATCATTGATCCAACCAAAATGGCATGATTTCTATTATAATGGGAAATGAGTCAAAAGACCCATTTCCGTATGATCAAACTGGTTGTACTTCACCAACCTGTGTTCCCTTCATTGTCTGGTTTATCCAGGGGATACTCGGGCATGCACTCCAAAAACAGCTCAAAGATGGCTGCCGCGTTCTCCTTCCCATACTGACCAAGAACATGCATGGGTGATTGACCTCTAAAGATAAGAAAACAGCAAAACTATTCAAGTTAGTGAATGTCAGTGAAAATTGCACATTTTGTGTTTTTTTATTTTTATATATATTTGTGAGACATTCCAAGTCAAACCTGAGATTATAGGCCTCTGCATCTATGTTGGACTCGGTGAGCAGAGCACGCACATTATTCAGACGCCCATGCATCACAGCCAGATGAAGTGCTATTAGAAGGAATTTTAAGGAAATGATACAATGGATTTCAATGATACAGGAATAATATAATAAATTTACTTTTTGTGCCAATATTTTAATGATTCACTGAGGACTGTTACTCCAGTAGTTTACCATTGTTTCCATTCTCATCTACTGCAGTGAAATCAATGCCATTCTCGATCAGGACAGAGCAGATTGTGGAAAGATCCTGTTGTGCAGCGAGATGCAGGGCTGTCTGACGATGCTTGGTCAACTCATTTACTTTAGCACCAGCCAAGAGCTGCAATCCACACATACATTAGAGAAAACAAAAATATATGTTTTAGTTTAAAATAAAATCAAATAATCTTTGCTTTACCAGATTTCTGACGATGATCTCGGATCCTGCTTGTACGGCCAGGTGTAGAGGAGAGAGTTTGGCACTGTCCTGCACTCTGGAGTTCACGTTGGCCTGTACGCTAATGAGGAAGAGCACACTCTCTATGTCCGAGTTCTGCACGGCGACATGCAGGAAGTTGCGACCCTTGTTGTCCACCTAGACAAAGAGAGAGAACATTGATCCAGTCAGTGGCTTGTGACATCACACATATATTTCATCTTTGTATGTGGGTATAATCAGGCCTGCACACCTGTTCAGCAGCGCCAGGCTCTCTCTTGAGGATGGCTTCGGCAGCCTTGTTGTTCTTATGAGTCATGGCACAGGCAAATGGCGTCATGCCTTGTCTGTCTCGAATATTCAAGCGGATTTCAGGGTGGGAGATGAGCAGCTGGATGATGATGCTTTGCTGGTTGCTGATGGCCACATGGATGGGAGCACGACCCTCTGAATCCTGCATAGAGAGAAAACTGTGTGTGTACAGGGAACATATCTGCATAAAGCACCAATTAAATTGTGTTCGGTCATCTGAAGAAAAAGAACTAGGAGAACTATAGTGAATGTATTCATCTGTATGAACCTGTGCGTTCACATTGGCTCCAAACTCCAAAAGGCACTGCGCCACCTCCTCCAGTCCCCAGGACGCAGCCAGATGCAGTGGGCTCTGTCCATCCCTAGCCTCCTCATCTCCCTCTCCATTAGGACCAGGCCTCCTCGGGCTGTTCACATCACAGCCACTGAAAACACATGTTTAGATCAGTGAAATGGAAATGATATAGAAAAGCCAACTTTTTGAATGTCTGTTCAATTAGTATTCAGTTCTGTTCATTTATTTATGCAAGTGATTATTATGAATTAATTTAACCAGCATAACATGATTTTGACCATTTTTGACCAAAAATAATTCTACCTTTTTATATATAAGCTTTTAAAATATTGTGTAATCCCAAACCAGTCTCAGCCTGAATAGAGCACTGCAGTGAAGACATAGTTTTGTAGAACAACACTGAAGTTAAAGGTGCTGTATTGTAGGATTGACAGAGTGGTTAAACTAAGTATTGCAGTGCAAATTCAAAATATTGCACAGTGTTCATTCACCTGGCCCCTCCTCCTCAGACTTGAGGCACACGCAGGTTGCTAGATCGATGACACCAACTGAAATGAGTGCACTTGATGAATGAAATTAAATACACTGTGTTTTCCGCCAACTGGCAACCTGTGGTGCCAGAATACAATTGGGTAAACTGATAGTGGGCAGGTTTCACAAACCAAAACAAAGAACGGAACACACATTTTCAAAGGAGAATAACCGACTGTAGCATTGTTAACAAGTATGTTAACTTAGCATGTTTCATGCAAACATATTATGGTATTTTTATGCTTTAGTAGAGTCAAAAACAGACATACAGCACCTTTAATATCACCCTGGCTTAAACGCAAAAGGATTTGTTTCTATTGGCTTTTGGATTATTACAGATTATTTTTAGTTCTGTGACCAACAAAAATTGTATTCTTATACATTTTGTCATCATGATAATCTTCACAAATTAACAGCTTGGATGGATCCTGAAGTCTAAATACAATCACTGAAGTAAAAAGTGAAATCTAGGCTATAAACAAACTACACCACAATCACATGGCTTCAACGATCACTAAGCTTCCACCAACTTTTTTGGTCTTTATTAAAAATCATTTTCTCTGAAAGTTTGAGCAGTTTACAAGAGTGCAGTTCTGTGAAAGCAGACTACAGAGTAGATGTTTTCTCTGTACGTTGCGATGATGTAATCAACAACCAGTGTAGTCCAATTCAGTCACTTTAAGATGATATTATGTTGTAAAATAAAACAAAACAAAAATCGCAAAAATGTCATCCATGCAGTACACTATATGAATGAAGCACCACCAATCAGTAGGTGAGTTTTGTGTTGAAAATGACTTTTTGATGACCCGTCATGTTAATTTTTTACAATGCAATTTCTGCTCAGAAGCAAAATAAAATACGTTTTGCAAACCTGCGTATAAGGAAGCAGGCAGTGATCTCATTGTTGTCATCGATGGCTCTATAGAGAAGAGTCTGCTGACATCCTCCAGGGCCTGAACTCCAACAGGTTGCATCACATCCGTGCCTGACCTAATTAATAATTAAAATAAAAAAAACTTTTTAAATCAAGTCAAATCAACTCATCATAAGCATTATTTTTTAATGAGAATATAGAAAACTAAAGATGTTTCAAGATAAAATAGGATGTTAAGCAATCACAGTTTAATGATCCCAATTGGTAAACAGAAAGTTCTCACCAGTGTGGAAGCAATGTCCTCCAAACCGTTTTCTAAAGCCAGCCAGAGTGGAGGATCACCCTTCTCATCCACCACTGACATGTCAGCTCCTCTTGTGCAGATGGCATCCACTACTAAAGGAAGCTGGTTACTGATGGCCAACTGTAAAGCTGTCTGCCCCTCCTGGGTCCTGGAACAAAGCATGCGTTGTAGTTTGAGGATTTGCTTTCATGGTTTCATAAATGATCATCTGTGTGTCAACTCTTTCAGAAATAGCAGAGAGGACATGGGAATAAGACTCACAACAGACAGGACTCAAAACCTTACTGCTGACATTAACACCACAGCTCAACATGTCTTGCGGATGTATGCTAACCAATGTTTTATAGCTCTATCAGGTAGGTGTACTACCTGACGTTGATGTCGGCCTGGTGCTCCAGCAGGAAGAGGGCGCTCTTGCTGTCCTGTCTCTTTATGGCCATGTGCAGTAGTGTTTGTCCATCAGACATGGTGTCATTAATAGCCGCTCCAGAACCCAGCAGCTGTGCGGCAATAGTGTGCATACCTAGTGATGCAAATAAGATTGTACATGAATAACTGAAAAATTTGCATGAGCAGTGAACTCACAGAAGGAGATTTTAACAGAACCCACCGGTCCAGAGCGCAAGACCCAGAACGGTCTGATCCATAGAGTCTTTCAAACTGAAGTCAGGGATGATCTGCAGGTTATTGGTGGCATGTAGTGCATTGGCTATGACAGACGGGGCGAAAATACAGTTATGAGTGACACTGATCGATGATGAAATCAAACATCCTCTCTCATCCCTCACCTTTCTGCTCTAGTATGACAGACACCACGTCTGGGTGGTTGTGAATGATGGCCAGGTGGAGGGGACTCTGCAGGGAGACTCCTTGGCTCTTCTCAACTCCATCAGGCAGGGCGCTCTCAGTCTGCAAATTAGGATTCGCCCCCTGTTGGAGCAATTCTACTGTCAGCCCTGCCAAGCCACAGCGACAAGCCGTGTGGAGGGGAGTCTCACCCTAAACAAGAAAAGAAGGGAAAAAATAAAAATAAAAATAAGGATAAATAATATTTCATTTATGATAACCCACCTATTTACTACTAGTCTTTTGTTATTACATGTAGGATTTCAAATATATATATATACTATCATTCAAATATTTTTGAAGTCTCTTTATGTTCGCCATGGCTGCATTTATCAATATAAATGCAATGATCAAAAATGCATTAAAAACGGTTATATTATGAAATATTTCAATTTAATATAACTGTATTCTATTTTAATATGTAATGTGTTCCTATGATGGCAAAGCAGAACTAACAGCATCATTATTCCAGTCTTCGCTGTCACATGATCCTTCAGAAATAAATAATTTTATATACAAAAAAGATACATTTAATTGTTTTGATGATTACACTATTTTTCAAAATTCTGTAAATGAGTAAACATGTGGCAGGCAGGTGATTTCTAATCAAAGCAGACCGACTCACCCATTTGTTGGTGTGATTGACTTTAGCTCCATGTGTGGCCATGAAGATAGCGGCTGCTTCACTTCCTGCGATAGCTGCTCTCTGCATGAGGCAGTTACCTGAGGACGAGATCTTGTGATTAACTGTTAGGAAAGGGTTAATGACTAAAAGGACACAGATAGACTATTTATAAAGTGCAAGATGTGTGGTACCATTGGAGTCTGGTGCGTCAGGATTGCTTCCTCTCTGTATGAGCCGCGCTGCGAAACTGTTCTCGTCAAATGAGGTTCCATTGACAACCGGAGCTTCATCCTCAAAAGGGTTGACGGAGGGGTCAGAGGCCACAGTGATGTACTGCAGAGCCAGCCACAGTGCAGTGCTGCCTTCATGGTCTTTCAGCTCAAGGTCCAATCTAGGCATGAAGAGGATCGGAAGGTTAAAAACACATCATGGGATTCACTGTACTCTGTTGCACTTGTACTTTTTTAAAAACAAGTTTTAGATAACTTTGTGTTTTACATGCATGCAGATATTTTATGTAGTATAGCCTACTTTTCCATTAACTTGTCAGATAATTCGTTTTGAAAAATATAAAGCATGTTTAAGCTTACTGTTTGCATTGCAACAGCTGGTTAAAAACCGGTTCATTTCCTGACACCACAGCCTCATGTAATGGCGTCCTAAGAATTGGACAATGAAAATATTAAGTGATGAATACACTGAATAAGTTGTACCCCCATAAACATAGTCATTAATGCAGAAGACTTCATGTTACCCACCGTCCTTTGCTGTTTTGCATGTTCGGGTTGGCACCAGCTTTGAGCAGAGCCTCAGCGATGTGAGCCATGCCAGCCATAACTTCACCACTATGTTTTTTAGGGCTGAAAGAGCAGACCAGGTGCAGCGGTGTCTCCACTGCCCCCACTGTGGCAGCGTTCACCTGTGCGGAGTGACGGATCAGAAAAGTGGAGGCAAATTCATCTCCTAAAAAGACAGGGAGAGAGAACCACACAAGAGTCAAGACCACCAAATAAAAAAAACAATAAAAAAAAAAACTTTTCTCAAGATTTGTGAAGCTTGCTTTATTCAATGTGGCCAAATAGAAGCACTCTTCACCTCTCTGGATGGCCTTGTGAAGAAGACTCCAGCCGCTCTGGTCCACCATGTCAACATCTGCTTTATTGTTGACCAGTGTGGTGGCGATGCTCTCCAGCTTCTTGGACAGTGCCAGATCCAGCGCCAAGTCTCCATTGTTGTCCAGCTCATTCAGCTTTCCAGGTAACTTAGGAATTACATAAAAGAAAACATGGGTCGACTTTATTTTAAGGACTAACTCTCACTATTAACTGGCATTCATATCACTAGCATATTGGCTGATCATTAAAGCTTTAAAAGCACATATTAATGCCTTATTATTATTCTGCACAACCATTTTTCAGATTGTTTAATCCTGAACCATACCTAAATTTCTCCATCTACCTTACCAACTATTAATAAACAGCAAATTAGGAGTTTATAAAAGCAAAATTCATAGCTAATAGTTAGTTAATTATTTACATTTATCTTTATGACTTTGCCATGCAATAACCAAGCTTGTTAGTAGAGGATGATACATGTATTATTGTTGTAAATGCGACTAAATCCAGCTCAGTATGTTGTAAAAATAAATAATAAACGGATCAATTTTGCATAATCATTTCTAAGATTCAGTGCTGGCTTTTTACCTGGGCATCCATCTCAATTAGATAAAGGAAGACCACATCTTCTCGTTCTACTTTAATTGCTTTGTGAAGGGGGTACTCGGTCTTGGATTTGATCATCTTATAGAGCAGCTGAGCATCCATGGTACTGAAGTCCTCTTTCCGAAGATCATCCTGTTTGAGAGGGCAAAGAAAAAGTAAATGTGGAAATAGATATAAGCATCTATTCATTTGGAAACTCTACATTCTACATTTACACACAATCATTGTGTGCATTGCACTTCGTTTAAAACAGCAGGTGACTTCTTTAATAATTATTCAAATCTCAATCTCCCTCTGGTCTACTCTATATCAAGGTCTTATTCAAGGTCTGCTGAGCCCATATCAATGTGTTTGGTTTCAGTCAGCGGAGAAAGCAACTGTAAACCCACCACAGTGTTTGCTTTACCATCCTGCTCATAATCATAACCTTGAGAATCAATCATTGTGCCTTGTGGGGATTTACAAGGAGTCATAAAAGAGACTCCAAACATCAAGGACAACAAAAGGCGATTTTTCACAGTGAATCTGTCAGGTTATTAATCAATATTTATCTTATTATTGCTTATAAAATGATGCCTAGAACTGTAGTGTATTATTGGCAAATACAATAAACATCAAAGCTAAGCATATCTATAGAATATTTTTTACATCTGATGTTTTTTTGTTTTGTTTTTTTATGGATGAGGATGATTACTCCATTCTTCTGACTAACCCAGTGACTGGCGATGATTTCTCCGCAATAGTTCATCAATGTTGTGGCGTCCAGCTCTTCGGCTGTCTGGTAGAACCTGATACAGTTCCTCACGTTCACCGATGACATCACTCCTTTCTCACATCTGCATTTGAAAAACATTTTTGGTGTTCACAGAGCTCACTAACAATTCAATTTTGAAATGATTTAGATATGCTAATTAAAATGTAACATTAAAAAAAAGGGTTAGGTACCCTAACCCTAATTTTAACATCAAATGTTATATATACATACATACATACATACATACAGTATGCTAACATTCAAAAGTTTGGGGTCAGTAAGGTTTTATTTTAAGAAATTAATACATATATTCAGCAAGTATGTAGAGTGATCAAAAGAGATAGTAAAAATATGTATAATGTTAATAAAATGATCAAAGAATCAAAGTTGTCCTTTAGTCACAGTGCTCAAGAATAAAAGTTGATCATTAGCATAAAAGCACAAAATGCGTAGCCTGTCTGCTTGACATTTAGCAACTGCTTTTATTTAAAGCGACTTCAGCATACCTATTGATGGGAGAGGATTACGTACTTGACTCAAGGGCACTTTGATGAACGGGCAGCACTGTTTAAATATGAGCCTCTTTCAGGCAAATGGCAAGAGCGGGTTCTTAAAGGGAGATTTAATTTGATGAATATTACTCAGTGAAAGACCAGAGTAACTAAAAATGTAGTTTTTAGGTTTGCAGGGCAATTTTTTTTTTAAAGAGTTAGTTCACCCAAAAATGAAAATTAGCCTGTGTTTTATCTCACCCTCGAAGCATCCTAGGTGTTTATGACTTTCTTATTTCAGACGAATCCAGTCGAAGTTATATTAAAAATTATCCTGGCTATTCCAGGCATTATCATTGCAGTGGGTGGGTGTCTCTCGTTAACAGTCCAAAACATGTTAGATAAAGTGCGTGCATCCACAATAAAACGTGCCTCACATGGATCCGGGGGGTGAATAAAGGCCTCCTGTAGTGAATCCATGCTTTTTTTTGAAAGAAAATTATCCATATTTCAAAGGTAATAAACACTTTTCTCTAGGACGTAGGACATATACTGAGATATGCTAGTCTCGCAAGTTTGTTTACAGGAGCAAAGGAAGCAAAGTTTCCATCCTTTTGCAAAGGAAAACCAGTCTCCTCTTGGCTTATATCGAAATCGAACATTTTTCTTTACAAATCCTCGGTTTGTACTTCTAATTCATGACTTGCGTTTTGTCATGAAACATGTTTTACTATGGATGCACACACTTTATTTAACGTGTTTTGGACTGTTGAACAGAAACACCCACCGATTGCAATGATAACGAATTTTTAATAGAACTCCAATTGGATTCGTCTGAAAGAAGAAAGTCATATATACTTAGTATGGCTTGAGGGTGAGCAAAAAACTGGCTAATTTTCATTTTTGGGTGAACTACCTATTTAAGGGCCTATTAATTTATTTTTACCAAATTCTGTTTTAATAATCAAAAGCATCTCTAATTAATTGATTTTATATATAAAAAAAAAATTAGATTTTTTTTTATTTTGCAGAAATACTATGTTGTGTATTTAAATCAAAATAATGGTAAACATTCCTTGAAAAATAGTGTTTAATAATTTTATTAGTAGTAGTAATACTATCATTAAATTAAATATTATTTCTATCACATTTTTTTTTAAGTTCAACTGAACTGCTATTTTGACGGGCTGCTGTGGAAGTCTGCTTTAAGTTTCTGTTTGTAGATAATATGACAGTTTTATTCAAAAGAAACGGTAAAATGCTCATGAAGTGACTCTCAGAGCAGTTCTAGAAGTCATGTTCACACGTTCATGTTCACTGAGGCGCCAAAGGATGAAAACACAGTGAGTCCACAAGCGCTTCAGTATGTGTCCAACCTGAGTAAAGGAAACCACGCCTATGCCATTCATTCACACAAACTATACAGGATTCATATTTAAGTGGTATGCGACTTCATGTTCACAGACACTAATCCATATCACGTTTTTACTTAAGTTTACTGACCTACGTTTTTATGTATCCATCCAAAATTTGTCAAGTTCTTTCAAGTCTATCAAAAAATTACATTTTATATATCTGGATTCCGCTAGCGTTTTCCACGTTGCAGGAAACATACGTGTAAGAGTCATCACCAAAACCCTTTGTGTTTACATCAATCCATGCTGAAGGGTGCTTTATATACTGAAATGTTCATATGTTAAGTGATAGATTACCATTAGATAGTAACAGTTCTGCTGGTGAATCACAATGATATGTAAAGAAAGACGCAACATGAGTCATAAATCTATCCAGTCATTTGCATCCGTTACACTAAAAACACTGTTCCCACCTTTCTCGCAGAAGATGGAGATGGAAGCGGTTGGCCAGCTTCATCAGATTGATGAGGAAGCCATCGTCTCCACTCAGCTCCAGATCATCCGTGTACGCCCAGCGCAGCATTGCCATGGCAACCTCTGGTTTGGCATCTAGGAAGCCACAAGGGGAAGCACAGCGAAGAATCAAACAACGGGCTCAGGTTTGAAGGATTTGACACTGCTGCATACTGCATTTGAACAATAAGGGAATAATACAGATGTCCTACTTTTCTAGTGTGGGTTGTATGAAACAACAAAGTCATTGTTACCTGAGAGGTCCAGTTCTGAGGTGGAGGCCATGTTGGCTAAGCTCCAGACTTCACTCCGAGCAGCCAGCACGAACTTATGAGCACTGAACGTCTGCTGTCCAATCTTCACCTTCAGATCACTAGGAGGAAAGAAAAACATTGATATTGTCATACTGACTTTACACATCATCCCTGTGAAATGTGCAGTCATAAGCTACCATCTCATTCAACACATTACAGCTGATGTATTATCCAATGGTATCAGTGAGGTCAGATCTGAGACTACAGTCTGGGCTCAAATCTCAGATGGATCATTCTGTAACTTCGTAATGACATGGTGCAATACAAAGAAATACAACTGCAATACAACATCCTAACTTTGCAGACCCAGCAGACATATTAAATCCATTTCAGACAGCTTTAATGCACCGAGAAGCTAAATGAAACCGCAAATCAAAACTAGTGAGAGCAAAAATTCTAAATCAAGTCAAAGCCAGAGACAAACTTACACATTTCAATCACTGTGTGTATTTTATAAAAACTGTCAAGAGCTGAACAAAGATGTCTAGGTGCTATTTTACCAAAAAAAAAAACAAAGAAAAAAATATGTTTTACATTAGACAATAAAGACCGTCTATAAAGAGAAAGCATCTGTATAACA
Source organism: Carassius auratus (assembly GCF_003368295.1). Lineage (NCBI taxonomy): Eukaryota > Metazoa > Chordata > Actinopteri > Cypriniformes > Cyprinidae > Carassius > Carassius auratus. The sequence goes on from NC_039272.1 coordinate 17,115,666, forward strand.
TATGGTAACAAGTTTTGTAAGTATACATAATTTGACATTTAAAATCCCTTCTAATTTTTACAAGAAAATAATTATATTTTAATACAGTAAATGCAGTTTTTCCCATACAGTGGCAATAAAAATAGGTTTCGTTATTAAGGAAAAAAAATATTAAAATGCAAAAAAAAATAACATAAAAATGTTTAATGCCTTGCATCTTTGTTTACCGTTTCTTTAGCCTCTGTGGTTGAATACTACCTCATCTAACAGTAAGTGACAGTTAGCATCCAATGCTCACCTGTACTGCTCTTGCTGATAAAGGTCAGCCACGATGGCCAGCAGACGGCTGATGAAGGTGTCACTGGCCTGGGAGGTGGAGCCGAGGAGAGAGGCCTGGGCGGCCAACACGGAGCACCGCCTCTCCGTCTCCACCAGCTTCTGCTGCATCTTCACATACTCCTGCCTCAGCAGAGCAAGGTGCTTCTGCAATTTCTGCACCTCCTCTGCAGGTATAAAGAAAAGGATGGAGAGGTGAGGGGCAAGAAGGGGAGAGATGACAAGAAGTGGAACACAATGAATAAGCACATGGGGTATAAGGAGAAAATCAGGGTAAAAGGATAATAAACATTTAAAGCGAAAAGAAATGTGATGGGTAATGCAAAAGGGAAGTGGAAATGCCATGAAGAAGAGTGACTGCTGACACAGACAGACTTCCCAAGCACGCTCAAGGGATATGTGAGGAAAACTGCCTTTCAGCTTTTTGAGAAGTAAAAACACTTTCCACGTGGTCTAATTCATGAATAACAAACACAAGCGTTCTTATACACCCTCTGGATCCATGTCATTCCACTCAAACCACAAAATAACAACTTGAAACTCGCCATTCTCAGTGTGGTAATTGCCTTGGATCTGTAACTAGAGGATTTTACAGCTTAACCTACATTCCAACACGGGCCGCTTCCTTCCTCTTTCCTTGAATTTCTTTCTGTGCGTCTCTCTAGAATGCTGAGGTTACACTTTGCCGTTGCGCTACATAAGCGTAGGTGCTGAGAAAGCCGGTCTAATAATGTGTTACCATTTCTCATTTAGGAAAATCTTTGAATGTTGCTAAAAACAGTTAGCAGCACCTGGTGTAAATGTACTATATGAAAGCTGTATTTTTTTGTGAAAAGTCTACCCTAGTCATTGCAACCAATTAAGCTTGTGTGCCTATAAGCAAAGGATGAGTATTTTCTCAGTTTAATATGTGAGCCATTTGCCTTTAGCCTAGATTCAAGAAACCAGTGTCCTAAGCAATCAACAACTCAGAACCATCCAAATAGGCCCAATAAAGTATTTAAAAAGCTCATCAGCAATCAGATGACAAGAAACCTTGTGAAGCAATAACCTGCTTGCAAAACCAACAAGTATCGACATGAATCACAGAATGAATTCAGATGAAGAATAAATCATTCTCGATTATCTGGAAATAGTGTAATTAGTATACAATAAATTGCTCTATTAAACTTTATTTAGACAGAGAAACAGCCTTAAAGCAATATGCTCGTCACTAACCTTACATTCTCGCATTATTATAATACGACTGCATTAGACTGTTGTTGTTAGCCACGCCGACTTTTAAAAAGAACTAAACAACATGACAGAAAGATTGTTCAAGTTTTCTTACTATTTTTGAAAAAGTTCCGATTTAAATGTATTTTTATTTTACAGCATGCTGTGGAAAGATAAAAAAAATGGAGATGTCACATGAGATGATAAAAGTAACGGTCGCAACCGCCTGTCAAGATATGTTCAAATTATCCGTACATAACAATATTGAAGAGCTATAACTTACATTTATTTATTTTCTACCGTTATCATACGTCAGTGTCGTTATATATGGAAATAACAATACGTTGTCAGATTTAAAAATCATCTTATACGTTCAGGTGATTATCATTTGAGATGACGAAGAACGGCATAGAAGACTTATAAAAGGACAAATTCTAATTCTAAAAAACGACATGGAAGGCAAGCACAAAATCAGAATACATGACGACAATGTTTCTACAAGCAACTTTTTCTATTTCAGAATCATAAGGTTGGATGTTCTGCGACAAATGCAACGGAAGACATATTTTAGGGAAAATATTTATTTTAAATTTCTTTACACGAGAGCTCAAATCACCCGGCAAATTATTATTACCACCGCCCAGCCCACCACCTGACTTGCAACCAGCTAACGTTAGCTGGAAAAAAAACTATCTAAGCTATAATGAGGCTCATTTAAGAGGTACGCAATATTTCTTGTCAACTGGCTGTGGAGAAATCAATTACATGCATTTTTAGGTCTGTCTATCGTGTAAAAGTTCAACCGCTGCATGTGTTAAACAGAAAGGGCGTGAAAAATAAGAAAGAAACCATCCTCATACCTTCCGCCATGTTGGATCCGTGGCTGGTCGCCTAATACCGCGAGAGACCGCGGGAAGAAGGTATTGATCTGGGAGGAGCGTGTGTGTGGAACTGCCGAACCAAAGATACATTCATAGACAGTAAAGTGTATTATCAATGACATTTTAAATAATGTTCAAGTCTGTGTGCCAAATTAACCAACTGTACACGGGGTCTTTAATATGCACTCTTATTTAAGTTTTATTTTGACCAAAAGCCAGCGTGTTGCTCACGATTCTTCCAGAGACATTAGGGATAAGGAATTACATTTAGATAAATGCCCTCTTTGGCTCACATTTCCAAAACCCTTTCTAAAAATAGGGCCTAATCGGTTGTATAAAAGTCTCAGTACAACTACATGGCACTTAAACCACCGAGGGTGGCATTTGTTGCACTTTTTTTTTTTTATTAAATTGTCTTTAATGTCAGCCAAGCAATATTGTCCTAGTCAATGTTGTTATTGTTTTCGAAAACGATTAAAAACCTTTTTGTATAACTGAAACTAATTGAAAAAATAAAAGAAGAAATTAAAAATGTTGCCTTGGCATCTTAACTCATTAATAACTTCTAGTACTAAAACTGCTATAACAAATAAAAACGTATACAGAACAAAAATGTCTTAAAAACTACAGAATGGTAGATACACTTTTCAGCCAATGGTTTATGTAAAACTGTCATGTTTTGTGAAGAATAACCTTAATAAAAAGCACATACATTTGTGGTTATGCTGGTATTGATGAATGGATGAATTAATAATACTTAAAAATATATATATATTTTTTCCTTTTCTTTTTTTCTTAATACTTTCTACTTTCTAGTAAGTGGCAACACTTTAAACACAGACAGCACACACAAACAAGTATTGGAAAAAATTTATATTTTAGAAGAACTCCCTAGAGGTGACAATTTCCATAACATGAAAAATATACATCAGTATTTTGTCTTTGTACATTAGGCAAAAGAACAGCAGTTGTCTGTCAGAGCCAGAATAAAATTAACCAGAGAATTAAAGATTGTGGGAGGAGAGAGAGTTGGATACAGGCATGCATGTGCGCGCGCACACACACACACACACACACACACAAACACCTCTGCTCAATCAGTCTTAAACATACGCACTCGCACACCTCATCTGAAATCCCAGAAACTGTTTGCAAGATATCTACATTTAAAGCATGGCTAAAAAAAAACCTAATCAAAGAAACCACACAAAAGAGGTGTCAAGCCCCCCTCAAAAAAACAAAAACAAAGGAGGATCTTTACTAGAAATCATATACCAATTTCCAATTTTAAGATGTCCACACATAATGTGGGCAAAGCGGAGTTATTGCATCAAAATAATTCAGAATGCTGGTACAAGGGATATGAAAACAACCTCACATTCACACAAGATTGAGGATGCGGAGCAGTTCTTAAACATGTTCCTCCCTTTAGCTCCATGTTTGATGCAGGGCACAAAACAAGCCAAGCGATTTAAACTGGAGGCACTTTTGAAAACAAGAGAGAACTTAAAACATGCAGTAAAAAGAAAAATCACATCTGATGGGTTTCCTTGCCATTGCCTCCCTGCCTCAAATGGATGACAAAAGAGAAAAGATGAGAACCTGACACTCAGAATGCAGTCATCCTTTTAGCCGCAATAAGAGCACTCCCCTCCCCCCTCCCACCCCATTTAAAACTAAATCAGGGAAATACCTTCATGACCCATAATCAATAAGAAAATGACCGTGCTATACAGCTATTTTACCTGAAGTGTCCCGATTGAGAAAGCCTTCCATCATGACGAGCATGCTTTGAATCCTATCGATAGCTTACCCCTGCCTTCTGCACCCTAAAACTGGATCGAGTTTGAGTGAGTAATGCCAAAGCAGACTTTTGTTCAAACTGACAAGTGGATACGTGAGGCCACTTGCACCTGTAACAGATCTGATGCACACAAGTTGTGCGGCAGCCAGAGGGGGAGGGTGGGAGATGAACTATAGTCTTCAAGGAACTACAGAATTGCTATTGTATTTGGTACCAAGTCTTGCTGGATGGATTGGAACAAGTTATTATATATTATCCGGGTTTTATGTCTGCGCTATGTACACATCTTTACAATATCTTCCTGAAAAGTTGTATCAGTTCATAGACTTGGAAAAAAACAACAACAAAAAAACAATTGTTTAGGTTGTTTTCTCTTTTTTTTGTTGGCACTTGCTTGGCATGTTCTGTCAGCATCTGTGATGGCCTTATGTTCTTTTGCAGCCTATTCATGCCAGTCTATTACTGCCAACATTCAATGAAAACCAGTCCAGCAATAGGGTGGTAGAGTGCAAGAAAACAGTGCCATGTTGTTTCTCAACTGGAGACCTGTGAAAGACACAGAAAGAGATATTAGAGATATTTCAACGAAATGTCAGAACATAAACCAAATGCCAGACTAACTATAGACCATTAGATGTGCAAGGCATTTAAACCTGAAGACTGAAAAATGTGATACAGATCAGCAGTTTATGTATGTATTTATTTCATATTTCATTTTTAACACTACCATGTTTGGGGCGTTACAATTAAAAAAGAATAAAACAAAATAAAAAGACATTGATTTTCTTATTTAGCAAGGGTACCCGATATAAATCAAAAGTGTTTAAGTTTAAATCAAAACAATGTTCTTTTGAAATATTAATGAAAAATTAATTAAACTCTTTACAATGCTGATAATAAGAAATGTTTAGTAAATACCAGATCAGCATATTAGAATGATTTCTGAAAGACACGAAACACTGAAGACTGGAAAAATGGCCGATGAAAACTCTGCTTTGCCATAAATTACATTTAAAAATATAATGAAACCAAATTTGTAAAATTTTGTAATATTACTGTTTTTACTGTATTTTCAATTAAATGAATGCACCTTTGTGAGAAAGAGACATCTTTTCTTACCAGCCCCAAACTCTATGTATACCATTTTAAAGAATACTGCCACTGTGTACAGTAAATACAGTGAGAGGCAAACACTTCATAAGCCCTGGGAGGTCTATAGGGTCTATAGCTTACCTAAGACAGTCTAAGCAGACAACATAGACACTAATGTTACCTAACTTCTTACCACTGAAACCTACATTTTTAACAAGCTTTGGGAACTTGTCAGAACTGGTTAGCTTGCACGATTACGATGACAGAACTCTACTCAGAGTGACAAAAGCTCTACTCTGAAGCTATTAGCACTGTATGATAAGGTGAAGCTATTTTAAAAAAAATCTTATTTTAATCCTGTAAACAGGGTTTCTGCAGGATTTTAAAGATCAAATTTACGACTTTAAGACCTTTTTTAAGACCTGAACACATTAAATGAATACCATATGAGCGGGGTAGGTTAATGTGTATAGTACCATATAAAGTACCATTCAATACCATAAAATTACTTTAAAAAGCATGATTTACAGTTCAGATTTAAGTTTCCACAAAAACAAAGTTTTATAAAATTTGACATTTCAGCCTTTAAAGTAAAAAGTATTAGTTAACATTAAACAATTATCATCATCATCATCTGATATCATTTGATTTTTTTTTGTTGGAGAAATAGAGCGAAAACAGGAAATATGGTATATGCGCACTAGTCTTTCCTACTAGACTTCATCACCTAATGTATGCGTGCAATCTATAGGTGTGTTTTGCGTTTGCTTTTCACGATATACTCCTAATATCAAATCGCACATCATTAAACCTACAATTACAATATTATCGCAGACCATACATATTGCACACTCCATGTTTATAGATTTTTTTTTAATAATACATTTGTCTTCTTTCCGATCCACCAGTTCACATTTCAAGCTGCGTGTTTGCAGGGTAAAAATTTTTTTCGATTTTCGCATTGTTCTGAATTCTGAACAAAACAACAGCTGTATTGAAAATGCTCATTCATTCACTGTCAGCAGGTGGAGCGGAACTTTGCTCGGTAACAGCAGAACACAAAGCAGCGCAGCACTGGACTTTGAATGTGCAGCGCTCCTGTTTATTCAATGAAATCATAACGTTAGTTTAATCATATCGCAATTCTGGTATTTCCGTCACTAAATTGAAGACCTCTTGAAATCATAATTAAAACTTTTTAAGGCCCCACAGAAAACCCTGTGTACAAGTGTCAGTAATTATTCCTGCCATTCTACTTTCACATGCAAATACATTTTAATGCACCATTTAAAATTGATTTGTCAAGCATGTAGATCTAGTCTGTGACCACATCCAGTCTGAAGGTGGATAACTGCCACCATTTGTCAAGGATAAAACCCCATTCAGCTAAGGGCTGGCTTTAAAGCAGTAATAGGGCCTTTCGCACTGCTTTAGATCAAGAGCTAAATGTACAGTACTAAAGTACTGGGACGATTTTGCGCTAAATATTTCCCAGTACCATTTAAAGGTTTGCATTCGCACCGACAGTTTGTACTAGGAAGTGACGTAAGCTGACGTCATTTGTGAGCAGCGTTCAACAATGGAAACAACGAACGCGTTTGGCCCATCAATGTCTGCTTATGTCACGTGTAGTACCAGTTGCACTGGTTAAATCCTGCTATGGAGTAGGAGCTAATTTGGTCCTCGAAAAAGGCAGTCAGATACTAAAATCACAGAGCAGAAATGCCAAAATGTGGGTAGTTCCACAATTAGTCCAGGTACTCTGAAAAAATTCCCATGTTGCGAAAGGCATTTTCTGGCTCTGTGTTTGGGAGTTGTCTGTCAGTTAGTCAAATTGAGGAGGAAAAAAAAAAATATCTCACAAGACTTTGGCAGTAAAATGAAATGGTAAAAGTCCACTTGCTTACCCTGAAAATAGTGAAGCTACAAGCTGCTAGATGAATGTCACTCAAAGGCAGTCTCTTGGCTCTTTCTTACACAGCGGGCTACTTTTCTTTTGAATTCACCATGTCTGTCTTCCCTCCACTCTTTCTGAAATATTAAATGGATAAAACAAATATAATGCACATGTAAAAATAAAGGTGAAATGTAACTTCTCATTTATGAGTTAAGGTACTTACTGCTGCATCAACATTGGCAGGGGAATCTCCATTGGGGTCAGCAAGCATTGAGATGACGCTAATCATGATGGTCTCTACGGTGTGAATGGGGAGCCAGCGCTCTTCTGGTTTTTCATAGCCGTATTTATCCTCCCCTGGCTCGTGCAATATCGAAATACAAACATCACCATTTTTGTCAACTGCAAACAATACAGAGAGAAGACATGAGATTTGATGTCAGTTATTACAGAGCCTTACAATTAACCATTTTAACTGTTGAATTTAATTTAATAGACCACTGGAAATCATAAATATTGTGGCTGATAGCATTATTAAATTACCACCAATAAATGGCTAACAATAACACTCAAGTTGCAGGGAATGTGCATAATTGTAAATGTCTACGCCATAATTTTATGAGGCTGAATTCACAATGGTCGCTGTTGTCTAAGTGTGCTGCATTATCAATTAGCAAAAAAAATTGTGAGTGCAGCTTACAGAATAATGGATGTTTAAATTCAGTTGAAATCTGCAAACAAAACATCAGCTGTGTTTATTTTTTTTTCTACAAACATGGTTGATGAATCCTGATCTGAAAAAAAACAAAAAAAACACAAAGGACAAATTGTGATGAACCCATATTTACCATTTGGATGCCATATTTCTGTTATGAACTTCATTTTAGGAGGCCTGAGAGGATAGTCTTTGGGAAACGTAAGATGGGCTTTAAAAACACCACCCTCACTATAAACAGAAGAAAATAAATTTCATGCTTAGTGTTATTCAGCAGTAAAATTGTGGTGGTACAATCATTGGATGCAATGTATTCAAATGTTTTGCATAGAACATGAAATGGATTCTATAATACTGAAGTGAAATTCAAATTCCTGATTCATGTTTTAGCAAACCTGTATGACTTTTCCAAGTAACACAAAAATTTAATTCTGAATAACTACACTCATCCTTTAACTCATGACTTATAACAACTTAAGTTTAGTAAGGAATTATGTCATGGCATTTAATAAGAAAACAAAAACACTTACTAAAGTGTATCAGGGGGGCCGATAATTAGGACTTCCCATCTGTAGAGGTCATTATCATCTATCAAACCGGCTGAGAAACCTTCCACAGGATTTTTATTCAGTTCTGTCAGGAAAATAGGATACAAAGATACTGATTAGCCATTTTATATGACGGAGGGAAAAACAAATGTGACATTTCAGGTCAAAAGGGGTGTTTGTGGTTTCACATGGGTGTTGACAGTACGCCTTACAACCACAGTTGCAAAATCAAAAAGGCTTTTTGCATCTGTGCAGCATTTCAGACAAATTATCCGTTTGCCTTTTTGTTATCAGATCATCTAAGCCTGAAGCCAAAAAACATTGGTCTATCAGTGCCTATAGTCTCAGACGCTCTGTGTTCTTCAAGAGAGAGCAAAACAAATCACTGGACCACCTTGTTGACAAAAACAAGCCGACATCTGGGTAATGCAGTCATATAGATGTGTCACTTTTATGAGCAAATGAATCATTAAGATAGTCTTCTTGTATTCTTACTAAGCACCTCTACTCTGCAACACAACAGGACAAGACACTGTCTTTTCCTGCTGTTTGGTTCTCAATAAATGACTCAACCAAAACCGCATTTACAACAAACCTAATTTCAACGCTAAAGCGCTGATTCATGATTTTATTGCAAGGCAATGGTGCACAATTACTCTAAAGAGCCTTTCACACCAATGCCAATAACTATAAAGTTTTAGCAACCATTGCAGTTCTATAAGAATAAATCCAAATCACAACCACGACACAGTATCATTGGAATCGCTTTCAAACAATTTTTCCAACTATTGTATGAATGTAAACATTGACAACCAATCAGATTCAACCGCAATTTAAAGATCTTGAGCATTTAAAGTTGCAGATGGCATAACTGCAGTGTGCACTTGTAATTAACATAGCATAAATGGGGACACATGTACAGTTATCGGTCTTGGCGTGAACAGGGCTTCACTTTCGACTTATGAAGTTAAGATCTCGCAAGTTGTGCCTACATTTTCCTAGCCCGTATCTTTACAATCCAGCATAAATGGATGTTGTGAGGCTTTTGTTCCCTCAGAGGGTTCAGAGTTTAGAACAAGGCCAATGAGTTCACCGTGCTGGTCCTGCTGAAAGGAGACAACCAAAACAGCCCTGATCCCCTGAATCAGTCAATCAGCAGGACAAGACTCCATGACAGGCCTGGGGGGCAGCTTGAGCTTGAGCTGTCCATGCCGCAAAGACAGCTGTCATGAACCTGATCTAACATTTTTAAACATGATCTGACATGTACATCAAGTTTAAACCAAGCAAACTCACGGAAACTTAGTTTGACAACTTTGCAACTAATTCACTTCACTGGCTGCACTGCGCAAATGAGGCCCAGTGGAGAAATCCTCCTCTGGCTTGAGCGGAGTAAATCTGACACTCACGGATCATGTTGCTCAGCTTGTACTGGACAAAGAACTGGAGAAACAAACTAACAACGACTCTAATAACAGAATATTAAGTAGATGACCATAAATAAAGAATGGAGTTGGTGTTAAACCCGTATGTACATGTATTACAACAGTACAGTTGGACTGGGGTCTCTAGTGCTCGCTGTACCGGTGAGCTGGTGTTCAAACAGCAGCCATCAATTTGCTAGCTTAGCCTGTTAGCCAGCCTAGAAAAACAAAGGAATTTGATCACCTCGCTTGCGGGGACATGGCACACAATGTACGGCTTAGAAATCTCACCTTTGCGCCTTGTGATAACGATTTTGATTGGACGTAACATGATAAGACGGTGAACGGAAACGGGGCCAATGACAAGAGTTTCTCCACGTTAACGAGACGATATAGCGACTGCTGGTGCGCCTGTAAACTGCGTCCGGGCACAGATGTCAAAACACGGGCTAGCAGACTGCGAACGGCGCCGCCGGTGTGAAACGGACGAAAACGTTTTTACGTTTTGCTGGTGGTTTTTAATCGTTTACATCACCTAACTGTA